>NW_026571299.1:23553314-23710814 GCF_026225935.1 Boleophthalmus pectinirostris | reverse complement strand
CAACTCTGGCAAATAACCCCAACTCCAACCTCCATTTAACAGTGCAAATTACACTTTCTGTGACTCTGAAATATTTTACCCTGAAATTTTAAGTCTCTAGTTTTAAAAATGTGTTTAAATGCATTATTTATAATGAAATTATGAACAAAACTGGTTCACACTGGTCTTCTCTTTTGAGAGTTTGAAGTGGTGGGTGGGACAAGACAAATTAACACTAGGGGAAGTTGAATGAACACTAGGGGAAGATAAATTAACTTCAGTCACATCAACTCTGGCAAATAACTCCAACTTGAACCTCCATTTAACAGTTAAAATAACACTTTTTGTGACTTTAATATTTTACCGTGAAATTTTAACTCTCTAGTTTTAAAAATGTGTTTAAATGCATGATTTATGATGAAATTATGAACAGAACTGGTTCAAACTGGTCTTCTCTCGCAGGAGCTTGAAGTGGTGGGTGGAAGGAGCCAAATTAACACTAAAGGAAGTTGAATTAACACTAGATGCAGATGAATGAACTTCAACTATATCAGCTCTGACAAATAACCCCAATTCCAACACACGTTTAACTTTCAAAGCCTTAATATAACACTTTTTGTGGGAATATTTTATGCTGAAATTTGAACCCTCCAGTTTTTTCTGTGTGCACTCTTACTGTGAGTGGGCTCTCCTCTCCACAGATCTGACCTGTAAGTTTAGTGAGGTATGTTTAGAGCCATACTGTGAGTGTGAGCATCACTTCTGTGAAAGCAAGAACATCTCCATGGACCCTCCACACCTGAAAAGATACACAGTGGAGCTTTAAAGTCTGTGTTTACGCTCCTTGGTCCGACTTTTACGCACGTACGACTTGTAACCAACTTTTACACATCTTTTTATTTAAAGCCACAGTATGACACTTTTTTTTTTGGTCTAAAAACCTAAAGTAGATTAAAATAAACGAATTATTATTATTATTATTATTATTTTATTTATTTATTTAACAGAAAAACATGCGTCCTCACTCTGAGCATCTCCTCTTTTCTGGGGGACTGTAATATTCCAAACTATGGTATGAAGAGAAGGTTTTGAAGTATCATGCCGCCTCCAGAAAGTTCCATACTATAGCTTTAACATTCAAACATAGAACACTTGCATTTTAGTTGTCCTACCTTCTTTATTTAAACTAGACTGGGGTCCCTGTTTACCAAGTTACAGGTCAGATCTCCACAGACCTGATCTGTAACTTGATCTGGTTTGGTCTCCATGGAGATAGAAAAGTTTAATGCCATACTGTGAAACATTCTAGACAAAGCAATAACATCTCCATGGAGAAAAGCATTTGCCAGACCCTCCACCGGAAAAGTTACACAATGCACTTTTAAGCACAGATTCCTAAAAAATGTAAATAAGATAAATACAGTACAAACAATAGTAAAAACACAAACAATAGAGTCAAACATAAGTCTTAGTTCAGTTTAACACAGGGTAAAAGCACACGTCCATTTTCACCCGGGACAGTCCCAGTTCTGAGTCCTGTGTCCTCTGTCCCAGTGGATTTGTCCAAAATCATTTATTTGTCCCATTTTTATACAAGAAATGTCCCAGGTGTCTCTGTTTTTGACCAATGTGAAACCTGCCAACAGTAAAGAGAGACATACTTTGTGATTTTTTGGAAAAATACAGAAAAGCTGCTTAAAAATGACCAAAACACAGAGGAAATGTGACTATACTGACTCACGTTAGTCATGAATAAGCCAATTTTCTTGAACTCTCCTGCACCCCTGAGTACTTTTAGACATTTTTTAATATATTTATTTTTTTGTACATCTCAGATTTTCTTTTTTGCATAACTTTGGCTGTATTACACCACACAGCACCAAAATTGGCCAGTTTGTGTATTTTGTGATGTATTTTTAATTTCTGTGTTTTTTAAAGACTGAACGCAGAATTGAATGGTCTATATTCAAAATAGTCACACCCAAGGTCTTTAGGTATGATTTTTTTCCCATTGACTTTCATTCAAAATCATTTTTTAAACTGGTGTAACTTTGTCAGTATACAGTATTTTTACTTTTTGATGTATTTTCCATTCTTTTGTGTTGAAAAACCTTAGTAATTTTGAGTTTTTTGGGGGGATATTTTATTTTTACTGTATATCTTCCATTACAAGATTATATCAGTAGAAACATTTGTACATATGAGTCCACAGTGAATCCAGAGACTTAGATATTTGAGGTTAAAATTGTATGGGTATGTTCTAGAGGAACCCCCAGACTCTGATCCCAATTATCTTCCTCTGATCCCAAATTAAAATTCCTTGAAAGAAATGGAAAAAATCAAATTTCTTCTTTTTTTTCATGCTGTCAAAAGTGGCATTTAAGGGGTTAAAACTTCAAAATATTATATATTATTTGGTATGTATGATTCGCAGTGTTGGGAAGGTTACTTTTAAAACGTATTCCCCTACAGATTACAGATTACATGCCCCAAAATGTAGTTTGTAACATAATCCATTAAATTACTTAAAGTGAGTAATGTAATCTGAATACTTTGGATTACTTGATTTTCTGTAGAGAAGCAAAGACTTGGATATCTTAACATAAGATGTTTTGTCTGCTAAAAGACAATAAAAAGCCCAGACTTTACTTAACCAAATTAAAATGATTATTGATAGAAGACGAGGAGACACGGTCCACACAGCATGATTTAGTCCTGTTAAATCCTGTTTTAGTCCTGGTTTAGTCTTGGTTTAGACCTGGTTTTAGACCTGGTTTAGTCTTGGTTTAGACCTGGTTTTAATCCTGGTTTAATTCTGGTTTAGACCTGGTTTTAGTCTTGGTTTAGTCCTGGTTTAGACCTGGTTTAGATCTGGTTTTAGACATGGCTTAGACATGGTTTTAGACCTGGTTTAGACCTGGTTTTAATCCTGGTTTAGTCCTGGTTTAGATCTGGTTTAGTCCTGGTTTAGATCTGGTTTAGTCCTGGTTTAGATCTGGTTTAGTCCTGGTTTAGACCTGGTTTAGACCTGGTTTTAGACCTGGTTTAGTGTCCGGAAATGAGTGGAATTACCGAGAAAAAAAACAGGGGATATAGTCCAGAACGTAAAAATAGGAAAATACCTCTGTGTAATCCATTTATTTCAACAAAGTAACCGTAATCCAATTACCACTCACTGAAACAGTAACTGTAACTGAATACTCATAATTTGTACTCTGATTACGTAACTCCTGTACATGTAATCTGTTACTCCCCAACACAGAAGGGCAGAAGTAAATGAAGACACTGATATAAATAAAAAAGTTGGACAAAATCCAGACTTCATAAAAATATTGTGGTGTTTGTTGTTGTTTTTTGTCGGTGTACAGTTTCGTCACTTAAGAGCACAGGTGTGATTATTTTAAAGAGCTACACGAGAGTTTATTGTGCACTGAAGTTGAAAACCTGGTCATCCTAAACTAAACTTAACAAAACAGGGTGACATCTAATCTTTCCCTCAACAAGTGTGTGTCTTTTTTTTTTTTTTTCTTTCTTTGCCTCTGCGGTATCTCCGAGCGCTGTTCTCGTTCGTTCAGTGGCGCAGACTCGGTTCACTTGGACTGCCGCCAGCACGTTCGTCCGTCGGTAGCGCGCTCTCTCCTGCCCGCCCGCTCCGCTCCGTCTCGCCCTTGTTTCCATACACTTCAGCATGGTGGTACACGGGATCGGCTCCGCTCCTCCCCGCCGATTACGCCAAACCCCCCGCCCTCCAATCGCGGCGCGGACCTGGGCGGAGAGGGCGGAGCTCCGGCCGAGGCTCCAGCGCCGTTTAACACGTGAGGTTCATGTGACAGAGCTAGGTCAGACTGAGCAGAGCCGGAGAGGTGTATTTCACTCGACGCTCCGTACGGTTTTCCCCTACTTTCTCCAACACCACGGCGCTCGATACTATCTGCACCCACAACCCAAATCTTCAAAGCATCTCCAAGAATAATGTCATATTTTTTGACAACTGTTGGACTTTTGTGCGCATTTTAACGCGTTGCGAACTTTTTGGGTAGATTTGGGATTTTTTTCGTGCAAGTTTTCGAGTGCGTAATTGGACATACGAGCGAAAATGGATCGGATTGTGAGCGCGCAACCGCCTCCTCCGTCTCTTTCTAAACACCATTCGGATATAGGAGACGTACAAGGGTAAGTCACACTTTTTAAGACCTTTTTATGATGTCATAGTTGTAAAAAAAAAAAAAAATCAATTAGAATTTCCTGTGTACTCGCTTATCCAAACGCGTCATTTTGTAATTTGATTTTCTTTGAATTTTTAGGATCGACTACCCTATGTACGTGTATAAACCAAGACGTGGCATGAAAAGAGGCGAAGAGAGCAAGGTTGGTGGTGTTCTTTGACTATTACGCAGTCCACGTAGCTTGTTCACCCAAACCGTGTTGACTTAGCCCGCTGGCAATGTGCTCTTACAGCTCCATAAATGGTTGACCTAATTCCTGCTATGACATAACAGTCCAGTCTCCCTCGTTCTCCCCCCTCTCCTCTCCTCTCCGCTGAGTTCACGCACTCAACAGTTGTCTTTCCTGTTTTCCCTTGTCTTATTTTTACCCAGGACACGTACAAGTTACCGCATAGGCTGATCGAGAAAAAAAGACGCGATCGAATCAACGAGTGCATCGCGCAGTTGAAAGATTTGCTACCGGAACACCTGAAACTTACGGTGAGTTTTGGCACGGGCGTGTGGAATGGTGTTATTGGGATTGCTTGTTCTTGTTGTGCGTGGAGTGGGGTTAGTGGAACGCGCCCCCGTGTGGGTTTGTGGCCGCGTTGCAAGTCTGCGCGCGTCGTGCGTCAGCAGAAGAGACTCGGGCGGTGAAGGGCGAAGTGGGCGTGGCACCTTCATAGCTTAAAATCAAATGAAATTCCGGTTTTTATTACGTTAATTTGCATTTTTTTTTACATTATGAAACTGCTCTTAACTCCCCAAAATCTCAAACAGCATCAAAATGTAAAAATCGGCTCAGTTAGTTTGTTCTTTACAAGTCAGAAAATAGTCGGAAACGTGTTAAAATGACAGAAATTTACACGTGGACAGATTTTTGCAAAGGATTAAAGTCTCTGTATGCCTAAAATACTTGAAATCAGGCCAAATGCAACCTTAAACGCAACAACTAATCCACCTTCACAGTTTAAAACAAAGTAAAATTCTGTTTTTTAATGCGTTAATTTGCATTTAAAGGCATGTTTTGATTATCAAACTGCTCAAAAATCCTCCTCAGAAATCTCAAACAGCACCAAAATGTAAAAATTGGCTTAGTTAGTTCCTTACAAGTTAGAAAATAGTCAAAAATGTGTGAAAATTACAGAAATTTGCACATGAACAGATTTTGTAAAGGATTAAAGTCCCTTAAATACTGGAAATCGGGCCAAATGCAACAAGTAATCCACCTTGACAGTTTAAAATGCAATAAAATTCAGTTTCTTTATGTGTTAATTTGCATTTAAAGGCTTTTTTAAAATTATGAATCTGCTTTTAACTCCCCAAAAATCTCAAACAGCATCAAAATGTAAAACTTTGTTCAGTTCGTTTGTCCTTTACTAGTTAGAAAATAGTCAAAAATGTGTTAAAATTACAGAAATTTACATATGGACAGACTTTTGCAAAGGATTAAAGTCTCCGTACTGCTAAAATACTGGAAATCGGGCCAAATGCAACCTTAAACGCAACAAGTAATCCAGTTATTACATAATCGCAGACTCCCTTACTGGTCCTAAAATAGAGAAGTGTGTATTAATTCCGCTGTGAAATTATATAATATGTTTTTGAGTGTCTGGGGATTGGATTTTTGTGCGGTAAATGTTCAGTAACTAGGATCTCTGTTACTGAAGTGCGTATATGAGGCAAAACGCAATGAGTAATCCAGTTGTTGCATAATAGACTCCCTTGCGACTCTTAAAACCGAAAATTAAAAATTACACAACATGCAAATAAGTGCTGGGGGATTAAACTCTTGTGCAATAAATGTTACTACTAAGTTACTACTGAGAACTGGTATCAGACTAAATACAAGTTAAAAAGCGTCACTGATCGTCTGGTTTGAATACTAGATTATAATAGTAAACAGTGATCATTTTCTGGTATGAAATGCTCAAAATGTGTTTGTTGTGTGTTTTTCGCAGACTTTGGGTCACTTGGAGAAGGCCGTTGTGCTTGAGTTAACACTAAAACATGTGAAAACACTGTCTACGTTACTAGAGCAGCAACAGCAGAAGATACTGGCTCTTCAAAATGGTCTGCAAATCGGTAAGAAAGCATCAAACTTGGCTTAAAAACTACAAATATGGATGCAAATAGTGTGATTAAATATCGCTCAGATATTACCTATTGTAAATATAAATTAAAATAGCAATTTGTGAAGAAAAGTACACCAAAAATACACCAAAATAAGCAGCTTTTGAAAATATTTTTACTTGTCAAATCATTTCTATGTACATTAGAGGAGTTTTGTATTTGTGTGACATGGTTGCTAGGTTACGGTGTTGGAATTCCCCAGTGTGAAATCATGATTTACGACCAGAAAGTGAAATTTGAAGTCTAAAAGTTTTGTCAAAGCAGGAACAAAATGATAAAATTTTTTGCTAAATCTTAAATCTAATAATCTCAAGTGTGTTTTGGTAAAATGTGTTGTCTAAGTTTTCATAGTTTTTAAAAATGTGTGGTGTTTTTGTGTTTTTAGATCAACCCGTGGTCAACCAGGAGAAGTCCGAGGAGATGTTCCGCTCCGGTTTCCACATGTGTGCCAAAGAAGTTCTCCAGTTCATCGCAAACCACGAACAAGACCGCGAATTCAGCCTGTCCCACGTCATCACCCACCTCCACAAGGTCGCCTCCGAGGTCCTCCACCCGCCCCAGCGGCCGTGCACTCCCCCCAGCCCCGAGCCCCAAGACGTCCAGCCCTACCACCACCAGCACCCGTCCCACAAAGAAATCTCCCAGGAAGAGGTCCAGACCAGGCTGAGCCCCGCCCCGAAACCCACCGCCAATGAGGGCTACGTCAAGAACTGCGTCTCTGTCATCCAGAGAACGTACGCCAGCCAGGGAGGGGAGCAGAGCGGGAGCGACACGGACACGGACAGCGGGTACGGCGGCGAGCTGGAGAAGGGAGAGTCCAGGGCGCAGGCGGGTCGACCAGAGTACTACGCCTCCGAAAGTCATCTCAAACGGGCCCTGAGCGACCGACAGAGCTCCACCATCAAGCTGGAAGAAGAGATGCCTCGACACAAGAGACCAAGAGCCGAATCGTCCGAGGATGAGGTTTCTAGCGGCGAATCGTCTTCGTCGAGCGGCTACGCCAGCTACTCCCCGACGCACGGTCCGCCGCCTCCTCCGCCCCACCCGCTATGCATGCCTTTCTACCTCATTCCACCCTCGGCAGCGGCTTACCTGCCCATGCTGGAGAAGTGCTGGTACCCGGGGGCCAGTATCCCGATGCTGTACCCAGGCATGGGGGGCTCGTCTCCGGCCGGGGAGCGTCCAGGCCCACCCTCTCTGGTGCTGTCGCCCAGGGGAGGCTCACCCGCTCCGGTCATCTCCTCCTCTCACTCCCCCATGGACTCACCCGCCCTACTGCAAGCGCTCAAGCAAGTGCCACCCCTCAACCAGGAAACCAAAGAGTGAAGTGAAGGCCCGAGCGTTCACACGGACTAAAGGACACAGTATTAGTGGGAGGAGCGCGACTACAACTGAGCCATTTCGCATAAGCTTTGCAGGAAATTCTACTAGCCTGGCCACAAACTAGAAATTCGTATTGTAACTCTAAATATATTAACCAATGAAAACAAGTTGGCAACAAAATAAGCTTCAGAAATGTTACAAATCTATTTACGTGCCCTAAAAATCTGCTGTATTTTCGTTAAAAGTGTATCCATGGATTTCAGAATTCTGAAAATTGACTTTGCGATTAACAATTTATATTGCTATATCTTTTAAATTGTGAGAAGTCCTCAAAAATATCCAATTTATGGCTTTAAAGTCGTGTAATATGACTGAAAATTCAAAAGTGAAATGGCGTTAAATGGCATGGCTACGGTCCTAACTTTTCATCATTCTGAAACCCATGAGTTGGTCGGTATCCGTGGGTTGGTTGCCATAGCAAATAACAATTCAAAACAATATTTTATGACTTTTTAATCACTCAACAGTCCTCAAACTTCCACAATAACACCTTTCTATTTATGTAACCAATCAGAGAACGACACACAATGAGATTTTTGACACTTAACATTGGTAATACATGGAATAATTTTCAAAAAACAATGAAAATTTGCTTCGAATTTCCATTTTCTGACCAGGTTAGTTTATTTTAAAAGCCAACTCTCTTGCCGAATGTTCCCTTAATGTAAGATAAAACTCCCCCCGCCCTCCTCACTGGTGTTTGAATGTAGAGAGACTTTTCAAGATGCTGCTGATATGAACCGTTGCAGAAGACTTTTTTGCACCACTTTTCTGCCCCCTCCCCCCTTTTGCACCAAATCTTAGCACCAAAACGCCCGCGGTCACGTTTTGCACCAGGCACTCTTCTCTCTGCACACTGTGTCAACACTGCGAGTGTGTACAGTCCCGACCATCCGACCACAATGAATGCAACGATTCCTCAACACGCGACAGTTTTATGTAATTATTGTCCATATATTGTTGTACATTTCTATTTTTGATACCTGTTTTAGCGCTATAGGAGCAGAGAGTGGACAATAGTACACTACCAGTCAAAGGGTTCGGACACACTTTTTCATTTTTGTCCTTTGTTTTAAGGAATTGTTTATGTTGTAGATTCGCACTGAAGGCATCAAAACTATGAATGTAAACTGAAAATAACTCAAAAGTTGTAACTCTTTGCGCACTTTTGTCATCTCCTGACCCTGAGAAGGCAAAGCAGTGAAGTGAAAACCATTTCAGGAGAGCAAAGTGAGGATTTGAATCTAAACTTAAAAAAAATGACTTAAGTTATTTCGCAATTTTTGGTCACAGCATAATCCCATCTATCTTACTTCATATATTTGATGTCTTCTGCATTTATCTAAAATGTGGAAATCTCTGAGAGTGTGTGAAGGTGTGTCCGTTCTCCAGCCTGGCGGTGTGTGTATGTATATTGTGTGCATACAGTAGCACTGTGGCGGACCTGCGTATCTCAAATCAAACCTGGTGTTTGTTTTTGCTGTTGCCTTGTGATCTAGACTCTCTCTGTCCCTCTGTGTTTACTGTAAGAACAGTGCAGTCGGAGGAGGAGAGCCCGTGAATGTTTCAACATGAGAATAGTTTTTATAGAGAGAGGTACTTAAGATGTTCTATTTTGGGACCTACCTGAAAGAAGCTCGATGTAAATACTGTATTTTGTCTATAAATGTTGATATACAATATAAGTGTATTAATAAAGTTATTATTTTTCCCGTGGAACAGTTGTCAGTGTTTCTTATCTTATGTCTGATACACTTAACTGTGATAAAAAGACAAGGGCAGAGAAGCTAAAAATTGTAAAAGTATCATATCATTACTTCAAAACAACACTTAAGTAGAAGTACAAAGAGGTCAAAGAAATGACAAGGGGAATTGGAGGAAACGACTCAAATGAAATCAGATTTTCGCAACATGCAAATTTATCCAGATCATAAAATAAATGTAAAATGAATCTGTCAGTTTTTAATCTCAACGGGACTTTCCTGGTCTCCTGGTTGGGGGTGGGATGAAATCTTAAAGTTTTCTTCTTCCCACTCCTTTTTGTGGTGGTTATTTTTATAATTTCTATTTCACTAAAGTTTTCTAAATAAATCTCTTACTTGCCCTGAATAAATACATAAATTAAAAATAAAATCAAAATAAGTACAGGTGAAACAGATAAAACAAAAGCATAAACATAAATCCTTCATTTGTCAGAACTGACAGCAGCATCGTCGTAGGATTGGACAGTTGTTTATGTGTGTTTTGGACTCTTCGTTTGACACCAACATCAGTGAGGACAGTTACAGAAACGGGGTTCAGCACATGCACCTACATAATTATGGAAGCACGAGCCGCCTCAGCCTTGAACCCGTCTGTGTGGGCTCAACACTCAGGTGATTCTGTCCCAAAAGTGAGACTGAAGAACCTACAGCTGCTCACAGACTCCAGGTGCACTGTGGCTCAGCTGCGTTCAGGATACACTCGACTCTTGAGCTCATACCTGAGTTGGATTGACACTATACATCACTAACACGTGTCCAGGGTGTGACCAAACACCTCACACAATACAGCCCTCTTCACACTTCTCACCCTCCTCACCCTCGTCACCCTCTTCACCTGCCCTGCAAAGCGAACACCACCAGGTCTCCGTGTGCACTGTAAACTATAAACCCAAACGTTCAAAGTAATTAAACAGATTAAGTTGTGTTTACTCAGAGATTTAGAAATAGTCCTACTAACTTACTCAAGTTGCTGTCACATGTTCTTCTTTTTGAGTAATTTAAACTTTTTTTTTTTTCTATTAAAATTAACTCTTGTGGGTATAAGTGAGCATAACTCAAAAACACAGATGACGTACAACTTAGAATTAAGTAATTAAACACTGGGGATGATAAAGTCCTGTTATTTCTACTGTTTCTATTGATTTAATGATAAACTTAATTTAAGGAGGCCTCGGGGAAGACCCAGAACACGCTGGAGGGACTATGTCTCTGAGCTGGCCTGGGAACGCCTAGGGGGAGGAGCTGGAGGAAGTGTCTGGGGTGAAGGAAGTCTGGGAGTCCCTGCTTAGACAGCTGCCCCCGCAACCCGGCCCTGGATAAGTGGGAAAAAAATGTATGGACTGATAAACTTAATGCTAATACACAGTACAATTTCAAAGTGTTTCACCAAATAAATACTAAAATCTATTCTAACAAACAAATTGCAATCACACAACATAATAATTTGATCTAGGAAAACAGTCTGAAATGCACATGGGACTAAATGACTTATTTTATTTTATATAATTACTGTCCTTTTTTTAATTTTGAAGTCATAATAAATGAAAATTACTGAGTTGTCTTAACAGAAAACTATGAGTCACATGAACTGCAAATATGTGACATTTAACTTCATCAGCTTAAAATAATTGAGGCAATTGACTGACTCAGTTATTTTGAGTTCTGGTAAATTGTTTGGGTTCACAGTGTGGGATCTTCTCGTTGGACAGACCCTCCTGGAGCTGCAGAATTCCTGGAACTAACTTAGAAGACGATGAAAGACGACTCGAGTTACAACAACAACAACAACAACAACAACAACAACAACTGTCACATTTACACCTGTGTGGTCTGATACTGGTATTTACTGACGCTATTTTAAAGACGCATTATGTAACTTTACTGCAGGAGGGTTCACCACCTGTTTGTCTCCATGTTTGGTCTGGAACATTCCACAGTATGGCATTACACTTTTCTGTCTTAGATGAACTGAATTACAGCGGAGAAAACAAAAATCACTTGAAAGTTTTACACGCTTATTGTGAGTGGGATCCCCTCTCCACAGATCTGACCTGGCAGGCACAGCAATAACATCTCCATGGAGACAAGCAGCTGGTGGGGAAAAGTGACATGGTGCAGCTTTAAAGTGGAGTTAGTCCTTCAGGATATTGGAGTCTTTTACTAACTGCAGATAGTTTAAGTGTAATGTAATGGGAGCGTTACTTTCTAGGGACAAGAAATATGAAGTATACAAAGGACAACAACGCCCTCTCCTGGTATAAAACACACACTACAACACTTTATCAAATGTAGCAGCTGATTTTATTTGTAAAACTTTTCTTCTTCTACTTTTAAAATACAGTATGAACAGTACACATATTTGAATACCTTTAATTCTTTTGTTTCATGCTAATTCATTGGATTTTACCAAATATTAATAAAAAGACAAAAATAATTAAATTTAACATTTTCACATTATATGCACTTACTTTTGATGTTAGTGACAAACCTTGAAACAATATAAAGAGACAAAATATTTAAAATTAATTAGACAAAAAAAACAGTAATTCTACTAATTTTTACAGGATCAACTCAAATAAATTATTTAAAAAATAAAATTAAATCAAAAGCCAACAAGGATATTACAAGTCTGACAACTTGTAAATGTTTGTGTAAAACCTTAGAAATAATACAGAACATGGTAGAGCACCAAAAACATCATTTTACATGATCAAACCTGACGTTCAAACCTGATGAGTCCTGAGACAGTGCTGTAGAAACACAATAGAAGATAAATAAAAAAACAAACAAACATGTTTACAAGTAGACGATTGACACAGTAAAGAAAAGTAAGTAAAGTATCATAAATTGGGCTTTGTTCAAGAACCAAAACAACTGCTTTCAGGGACTTCTTGTGTTACGCCATTTTGAGGACTTTTGACCGTTGGAAACTTCGACATTAATATTTATTATAAGTAACTCTGGATGTAAAAATAACCAAAATATCATGACAGCGTATCATCAAAGTTCGCACAATAATATCGTGGACCATCACAATATATCAAATTACACATCTCTTTGCTTAAATTAAGAGTTATGGTGCAGCAATAGCTAAAAAAAACACAGAGGGAACTACATAGACCATAATCCTTTGCTCCATTTCAATGCAGACTACAAGAAGAAATAACAATTCTAACACTTTTAAGTTTAGTTCTTTGGGTTAAGTCTTGTTAAGGCATTTTAAGAGGAAAAAGTAGCATTAACTGTTTTGTTAGTCCACAAAATATTGCAATAAATATCGTACCGTGAGATGTATATCGTGAAAATATCGTACAGAGAGATTTGGATATTGTTACATGTCTGATCGTGAGCCTCCATATCATATCGTGAGCTTTCCCACGATATCGCAATAAATATCGTATCGTGAGGTTCATACCGTGACGATATCGTATCATGAAACTTGGATATCGTTACACCCCCATTATTAACTCATTTATACTGTATTGTTGACTTATAAATCGCTATGGCAACGGTTAAAATCTTTCATCACACTGAACCCAATCACCACATTTCCCTTTACAATTTATGTTCACTGGACACCATTTTGAGGACTTTTGACCACTGAAAAGGCTGACTACATTGTTAAGAGTTGTAAATTGCCATGGCAACAGTCCTAATTTTTCATTATTCTAAAATCCATGGATATTTACCTTAAATATCTTTACAATTTCTGTTCATTCTGTTTATTTATGGCCACACTTTGTTCGTAGGGAAGTAAAAAAAGCTGTTTTCTGTGCGCACTGGAGTGAACCGAGTGAAAAGTGGGTTTACGACTGAACATTCTCCCAGCTGTAATGTTTGTTCTCAGGCTGAAGACCTGGATGGAGGGCAGGGTCAGACAGGTGCGGTGTTGGGGGTCAGGAGCCGCGGGGGGCAGGGTGAAGCGGTGACAGGTGCTCGGGTTGGTCCTGGCGTGGGGGGGTCCGCAGGGGTTAAAGGAGAAGGACAGGCTCCGTGGGACCAGGGGGGCCGAGGAGGATCCGTGGCCCAGACGACGTGCCTTCCTCTGGGGTTCGGCGTGGGCGACGACGGGCAGCTCTGGAGGGAGGAAGTGCTGCTGAGGCTTGTACGCAGAAGAGGAGAGCTGGAGAACAAAGAGTTTACATTCATTTCTAGAACACAGGAAGAGTCTGCAAACTGTGTATCATACGTTCATTTGTTTTTCAAAATAAAACTAAAAATAAGAAAATGAAAAAATAACAGTTTCCTTATTTGTCTCCAAAACCAAAATGAAAAAATGGATGATTAATTTTTTCCATGAAAAAATGGATAACGGTGTTTCCCGTTTCCGTGACTTAAACTGCGATGTCGGACTTTTGCACCACATACGGACTGAAAAAGGATTAAAACAGAACTAAACAGTTTTCAGTCATGGTCTGGTTCCGGTCTCAGTCCTGGTCCTGTTCCCAGCCTCAGTTCTGGTCTGGTCCCGGTTTCATATATAATATAACATATATAATATATATATATGAAACCAGCACCAGACCAGAACTGAGACCATATATATATATATATATATATATATATATATATATATATATATATATATATATATATATATATATATATATATATATATATATATATATATATATATATATATATATATAATATATAGTACAGAATAAGAAGAAGAACAGTGCTGATCCCTGTCCTGAATACTGTGCAGACCTTGGAGGCTGTGTTCTTGTGTGAGGTCTGGGCCTGTCTCCTCTTCTCTGAGCGATTCTCTTTGTTCGACTGCACCATGATCGCCAGAGTGTGGGACTTCTGCACCGAGAGCTTCTGGGTGATGTCCCCCTCCTCCAGGTAGGACAGGCCAGGTGCAGGGGCAGGTGCAGGTGCAGGGGAGGCAGCAGCAGGGGGCTTCAACTGGGCTCGATGTCGTCTGATAGGAGCCCCTTCGATGAGCAGGTTCACCCCGATGTACTGAGGGACCTCCACCGCAGGCTGCAACACAAACACACCTCCAGACACAAGACACTGAACACACACTGCATCACAAAGTCACAACACAACGCATCAGATTATCAGACATTTGAGGCATTTATTTAACTATAGATCAGGGCTGGGCAATTCATTTTTTCCACAGGGCCACATGAGAAAAAGAAAATATTGTGGAGGCCAAAATGCTTAACTCAGTTCTGCATAATATGAATTGTATTTCTTTATAAAAAACACAAATTGGGTTGTTTTGATGAACTGCTCAGACTTTTAAGAGTTCATGTTATGACTAAGCAATGGGCTGTGCACAAGTTTTCAGAAATGATAAATTACATTATGTTCCAACAGTAATCAGCAGATACATAAAGGCAATTATTTTACGTTACTGATCATGAATATAGTCTACAAAAAAAAATCTATAATTCCAAAAAGGAGTGAGGAGAAGCATTGGCCCCCAGCCCCTTTTACAAAGCTATTAAAGCAAAAATGTGCTTCTGCCAGACTCTTATAATATTAAATCATGTTAATCCAGACACAAAATAAATAAGTGCATTTCAAAATGTTTTAGCATACATTCACATGACAAATGGACTTAAATTCCTTCTTCTGCATATTTAGTTATAATCATATCTGGGCATTTTTTCAGCTCATCACTCATAGAGTATCAAACTCACAAGAAGATCAAGTTGTGGCACCTATAATTTTAGGTGTGATTCAGATTATATGTTTGTAGTGTAGGTGGTGTATTCGCTGTTTGATTCACTCAAGTGTACTTCATTTTGAGTGTGTGTGCTACAAATGTATATCAATGATAAATGGTCACATTTATATACAACGCTTTTCCACTTTCAAGACTTAAAGTGTTTTACAGCAAGGAACCACTCACACACACACACGCACACACACACACACACACACACACACACACACACACCAGGGCACACAGACACTGGGGGAGAAGTGGGTTAAGTGTCTTGCCCAAGGACACAACAACAGCATTCATCTGTGGGAGCTGGAATCACACCTCCAACCTGTGGGTTAGTGGACCTGACCATTCAACCCATGACATTTATGTCGAGAATTCAACCACCAACCTTCAGATCAGTGAACAAACCACCAACTGAGCTACTGTGTAGGTTTTAACAGAGTAATACTTTGCAGAATATCATAAACATCACTGATACTTTACAGCTGACGTCATCAGCATTCTCTGGGAACCTGATGCTCACTGAAGACTCTGTCTGAAGCTCTGTTACTCAAGTTCAATTATATCTGATCTTTATTTTAACATAATCTGACAAGAAAGATCTGACGTAGTTGAAATTACAAGAGGTGAGCTGAATTGCACTGTTAAACAAGTCCCTCTCAAATAACATTACAGTCATAATCTAACATTAGTCAAAGTTTTTTCAATTTGTCACTTTCACTTTTTTGTTGAAAGCCAAACTTCTAAACAGAACCATGAACGCTTGTGTTGTTCACAAACTCATGAAAATGTGCTGTTTAAAACCATTTTTTGTTTTTTCTTGAGTTTTCAGACAATCTTAAAAGCTTTGCTAATGTCTGTATTGTGTCTGCATTGTGAACTTTCCACCATAGAGATACATATAGAACACCCCCAGTGTGATGTCAGTGCAAAGTATCAAAGTTTAATGGTCCTATGTTGCACAAAACTCCACAGCTCCACTAGAGCTCCTCCAAAACTCTGCAGCACGGCTGCTGACGAGGACCAGGAAGAGAGAGCACATCACTCCAGTACTGAAGTCTCTGCACTGGCTTCTTCTGAGCTTCAGGATAGATTTTAAAGTTCTTTTATTGGTTTATAAAGCTCTTAATGGTCTTAGTCCTATTTATTTATCTGATCTGCTTTAATCATATGAGCCTCTCGGACTCTCAGATCCTCAGGTAGTCTCCTTTTAACTGTCCCAAGAGTTCAAACTAAAACTCACGGTGAGGCGTCATTCAGCTTTTACGGCCCCCGTCTGTGGAACAGTCGACCTGAGGATCTGAGGTGTGTGAGTGTTCATATTTTTAAAAGTAAACTCAAAACGTATCTTTTCAATTTAGCTTTTAATTTAAACTTTTACTTGTTTTATCATTATTATTATTATTATTATTATTTGCTTTTACTTAAATTACCATTACTATTTTATTTAGTCTCCATCTGTTTTTAGCTCTCCATTTATATTTTTACTATAACCTTTAGGAGCTTTATGTTTATGTTTTATTGTTGTATATATGCAGGAAATAATGGGTTGGGGGGGTTGCTGTTGTTTTTAATATTGCAATTTTTTTCTGTTGCATGTGAAGCACTTTGTGCTACATTTCAAATGTATGAAAAGTGCTATACAAATAAAGTTTGATTGATTGATTGATTGACAAAACTGACTCGTGTGAGCTCTAAACCATGTTATAATGTTGTTACATCACCAAAAACATACATGGAGTTGTGTTTTGTTTCATTTACATATGTTTGAGTTATTAGTCTGTCTACATCTCCAGAGCTCAAAATGCTCTGTTCCACCTTGTGATGTCATGAAGCTGTAGTTTTCAAGTGAACAGTTCCTTTTACCTTTAGTTCAGAAGAGACAGGAAATTCCAGGGCTGAAATGATCCAAATGATTCTAGTGAAGATGTACGGAGTTTAAAAATACACTTCCTGTATTACCACATGACATCACAAGGTAGAACAGAGTGTTTTCTGTTTGAGAGAAGAGCTCTATAATCTAAATGTGCAGGTTTATAGGTTAATAGTTTCATATGTCCCTTTAAATGACAGTTACCTGATGATCAGTCTGACCTGTTTGTAGATGAGTTGAAAGGCCCCTGTGTTGGCGTTGGGGTTGTTCCTTCGGTCCAGTATGACCCTGAGCGTGTCGGTCTGCACGGCGGGGCACAGGCGAGCGGTCACCTCGGTGGAGCAGCACATGGTGGGGCTGGCGTTTATCTCCAACAGCCACGGCCTCAGGTCCTGTCCCAGCATGAAGTCTGCTCCGTACAGCTCGAAACTGGACCTGCGCGGTACCACCGAGTCCTGGGCGGTCTGCAGAGCCCGGACCACCGCCTGCCTCATCCCCGGGACCACCACGCTCCCCCACAGCTCCTCACGGCCCTGCTCAGAGAGGAAGCTCCGGAACTGGGCACAGGACCACATGTTGTCCTCGGGCAGGTCTGGGTGTCTGTCTTTGGACGGCTGGAAGTGCTTCTGGATGGAGTTGTTGCACAGGTGAACTGAGCTGAGGAGAAAAACATGTCTATTAGTCAAATCGAACTGCACTGGTCTCATTATAAAGATTTTTTCACGATGAATGTTGCCATGGCGATCAGCAATTAAAGGCTAAACATTTCCTTAGAATGGAAAAAGGCCTCTTAATATTGCAGATAGTATTATTATATACAAGCAGCTGAAACTCAGGCTCCGGTTACAAATAAGGTTACAAATAATGAAATATTTATAATTACCATATTTTCTGGGCTATTAGGCGCTCTGGATTATAAGGCGCACAGTCATTAAATGGTCTATTTTCGAACTTTTTTCACAAATAAACCGCACTGGACTTTAAAGGAAACACAACAGTTGGATGGGTGAGTGGTTTTGTTTGTTTGGCGCATTCACGGTGACTCTGGGCTTTGTTCAGTCGTGGCGTGTAGGGAGGGTGCTGTCTGGGACCGCTGGATTGTCGGCATGTTTGCAGTGACTCAGTTGTTCAGTTGTGTCTAGAAGTGGCACACTGGATTCGCTTTTTCGTTCTCGTTCGTTCCTCCGTTCCATTCCTCGTCGGCATGGAGTGATGAGTGTGTCTGTGGGTGTTTTTTGCTGTGCGGTCCCTGTCTGCTCCGTGTGTGTTTGCATGTTCTGCAGGTTGTGCAGCTTTGTAGTTTACTGAAGTTGTGCTGGGACACCCGAGTGGATTTGTGTATTGGGTGCTCTGGATTGTGGGGCGCACGGTAGATTTTTGATGGGGTTAGAGGCTTAAGAGCGCGTCTAATAGCCCGGAAAATACGGTATATACCTGAAGAAGTGTTTTGTTTCTATGCAGGTTTTAGAAATCCTGCAAAAGAAATGAGCCCTTTTCTCAAAACACACAAAATTTTTTTTTATTATAGTGTCTTACACATTTGTGCCTGTATGGGCTCAAAGGACACTGTAAACACATTTACAATCAGCCACAGATCGATAAATAAACAAATAAACGCTCTGACAAAAAACATACTTGAGTCATACAGGATCTGCAGGTTATTTCTCTGAGTCTCCAGAGTCGTAACATGCAGACAGAGACACGTCCAAGTTTCTCTAATTCTATGGACATTCTTAGGGTGACCAGATTTGTTATGTAATGGACTAAAACAAAAACTTCCTCATAAGGAACTTCCTATAAAGCCAATTTATCATTTTGTAATCTGGCAACCAAAATACATGAGGTTTTGATGCCTGTACAGCAGTAAATAAAATATTCTTCAAATCAGAATACAGAGGACAGTAAAGAACCAAATGAAACTCATCCTGTGCATATTTTATTAGCCTCCTTTTCAGCAGATCAAAACCCTGTCCCCCCAGTGAAAAACCTAAAATGTCTCTCTGATCTAAATGGTCACTCCCTAAACCCCAGCTCCTGGACCAGTGTTGAGTCAGTGCTAGTGCAGCCTCTGCAGCTCAGGGAGGGAATTCTGGAGCTTCTAAGTTTTCACATGAGGCATGTCTAGAATGACCAGGTGTCCCTATTTACCCAGAACAGTTCCAATTTTGAGCCTGTGTCCCCTGTCCCAGCAGATTTATCCAAAACCACTGATTTTGTCCAAGTTTTATACAAGAAATGTCCCAGGTATACCTATTTTTGACCAATCTGATCCCTGACAACAGTAACTGTCATTTGTTTTGGTAAAATATAGAGAAGCTGCTTAAAAATGACCAAAACACCAAGAAACTGTGACTAAACCGACTCACATTAGTCCTGAGTGCAGAACAATTTTCCTTAATTACACACTCATTTCACAATTTTATTATTACCAACAATCGCAAAACAGGGATGTCCCACTTTTTTAATTTTGAAAATCTGGTCACTCTAACCATGTCAATAGAATGAGACAAACTTGGACGTGTCTCTGTCTGCAGGTTACAGCTCTGAAGACACAGTTCAGTTGTGATTGTACCTTTTTTAAAACATGATAATAGGCTCTGTGCACAAAAGCGCCCGGCAACCACACTGTCAGCATCACTACTTCCTGTCCATTTTTATCTCTCTGAAGTTTTTGCTGAGTCGTGCTAAATGAATAAATATTTAAAGATGAGGCAGTGAACAGGAGCTGTGGGGGGACGTCACTGATAACATGTTCAAAAGTACACTCATCAAATGAATACTTCACTGAGGACCAATGTGGCCCTTGGAAAGGTACAAGTTTATGTCTAATCCTAATTTTGAGGCATAAGAACATGACAGACTGAAGTCATCTACATTAGAAAATAATTGTGTAGGCTTTACTTTAATTAATTTGAATTTTAAAAGGTTTTTTATTTTATATTTTATTAAAAGTGACTTAGCTTTCAGACACAGTGTGCTGCTGTGTAGTCTATTACATAACAACATTTATGGATTTCCCCCCATATATAGATGCTTTGCACTGTCACGTGACCCCTACAGCAATGGTAACCGCCATGACACCGGGCACACGAGATCAAGCATGGCCGCTAAACAGAGCGAGAGTGTTCCATCTCTCCCGAAATATCTCGACTCGCTAGCCTCAGATGAACAAAAAAACTACTTGGAAAAGCTAAAATTAATCTCTAATATCGATCCTTACAATGTGAGCACCAGTTTCTACTCCGATTCGATAGAATCATGGCCAGAAGTAGAATTTCTACTTGATATTTGCGATCAGTAGCTACATCAAAGAGCAGATCAAGGCTTATAAACACCTAGAGGCGTACCAGTCTTTAGTTTCTGGGTGGGTCAGATGTGTTTATGTAGGAAAAGCTACCAGTAATGTCAAGGTTTTGATTGGAAAGGTAAGCGTTTTCCAAAATTTCAACACGATATTCATTTGTTTATAAACGCAACGGAAGGCGAAAAAAAATCTAATGTTATTTTCATGCAGGATAACCACTCTCAGCGATTGAACGAGACACCTCTAAAGCCTTGAATCGCAGCAGCTAATGAAGGGACGATAATAACAGCCCACTGCAATTATATGGCAGGCTTAGGTATTTTTATTGTCTTGCTTATCCACAACTACGTCTTCTAGAATTAATCGCTTTTTACGAGTGGATCTTTCTAACATTCGCAAGGATCTTTTCATGGCCGATTCTTTCGAGGTTCAGCTCACAGAGCTCTTCGACTCGTACCCCATATTGATAGTAGGAGCCCAATCTGGGTTCTAGTGCGAGTTCTCCTGGATAAATTAATGAAATTTTAGTTCAGTAAATGTGCTTCTCTCATTAAATAAGCTATGAAACAATTTAAATAGCAAATACCTTGATGAAAGTGACGCGATCAAACTTTGGGTGACTTGATGATACCATTGGAAATCTCTTTGTGGTTTATGTTCTCTAGCCATAATTCCCATCTTTTTTTCAATAATTCCTTTGTTTGAGCTCCTGATGAGTAATTTCTAGAGGAACAGTGAAGAAACGACTCGTTTTATCCCTTTCAGAGCGTCTAGAACAACCAAATACACAACAAAACCTGCCCATGTTTCTCCGATGCTACTGAAGTTAATGGCATAGCGTTGCTATAGGGGTCACGTGACGGTGCAAAGCCTCTATTTCTTGGGTTTGATCTAAATTATTCCCAGGTCAAGTGCAGCTCCTGTGCATGTAGATGTTGGTGTAGTGTGTGCAGACCTGTGCAGGTTCTTGGTGGAGTAGGGCTGGGTGGAGAAGCGCAGATAACACTCTCCATAGAACCACACGGTCAGAGGGTTCCAGTCTGTCACCAGGAACCACTGACGCACGTCGAACTTTGTGTGGTGCACCAGCAGGGGGCGCTCCAGGTACTTCTGCACCACCCAGCGACTGTCCCTGATCACCGCCCTGTCCCTGTCCACCAGAGCCATGATGTCGTCCAGACGGTTCAGACAGATGATGCCTGCGACAAGAGGAACGCTTAAGCTCCTCGTCTACCAGAAAGATGACTTCATTTTGAACCTACATCTACATGAGATTCACCTGCTTGAGGGGTGAATTTACAGTGTTGGGGAGTAACAGATTACATCAGTTACTGTTACTGTTTCAATGAGAGGTAATTGGATTACAGTTACTTTGTTGAAATACATAGATTACACGGCGGTATTTTCCTGTTTTCACATTTCGGGCTATGTCCCTTTTCTTTTCTTTTTTTTTCGGTAATTCCACTCATTGTCAGACACTAAACCAGGTCCAAACCAGTTCTAAACCAGTTCTAAACCAGGTCTAAAACCAGGTCTAAACCAGTTCTAAACCAGGTCTAAAACCAGGTCTAAACCAGGTCTAAAAACAGGTCTAAACTAGGTTTAAACCAAGACTAAACCAGGACTAAACCAGGTCTAAAACAGGATTTAACAGGACAAAATGCTGCATGGACCGTGTCTCCTCGTCTTCTATCAATAATATTTTTAATAGGTTTAAGTAAAGTCTGGGCTTTTTATTTTCTTGTAGCAGACAAAACATCTTATGTGAAGATATCCTCATCTTTGCTCCTCTAAACCAAATCAAGTAATCCAAAGTATTCAGATTACGTTACTCACCTTAAGTAATTTAATGGATTCCGTTACAAACTACATTTTGGGGTATGTAATCTGTAGAGGAATATGTTTTAAAAGTAACCTTCCCAACACTGTGAATTTATCACTTTTTCTTGTCATTTTTACAAATTTTAAAGCCACACTTTGTTATTTTCAGATGTCATGTCATCATGTCAAGTGTTATGTCATACTGTGTAATGTTCTCATCCTCACCTCGGCCCCTGGACTTGGCCCCTGGTTTGATGATCCAGATGTTGTTGACTCCGTCGGTGTCGAGTTGAGGACAAACGTTTCGGAGCCTCTGGAGCATCTGTGCACACGATTGCAGGAAGAGGGCGCTGTTTCTGATCTCTGCTCCATCACTGAAACACAGAGAGGATCAAATAAAATAAAAAATAAAATAGTAACATTCCCACCACCTGCTTGTATCCATGGATAGCATTGTCACTATAATCACTGTATTGATTTATTGTTTTTTGGAGCTGATATGATACCGATAAAATGGGAGTTGGAGGTGACAATAGCTGATCAATCAATCAGTCAATATATTTCAATCAGTCAATCAGCTGATCAGTCAATATATTTAGTGATGTAAAAAATTCACTGTAAGTCTTCAAATAATTATAAAACCTAGGCCTGGCCCTACTGGATTTTAAATTGGGTTTGTTTAGGCGACATTTATTGTTATTCTGTGTCTTTACAGTCATATTTAAAGTCAGTAGATTGGCCTAATAGCATTTTTGCATCACATTAACCAATAAACAATGTAAGTAAACTACCATTATCAGTCTAGCGGTAAATGCATATGCACCACAGTACTTAATGATATGTGTAAATTCCGATCATTCACACCTCTATTCACAGCTCATTTACATATCACTACAGGTTCAGTCACATTTACAGACACTATAGTCACTGTCACTAGGCCAATGGAAGAGAAAACAGGCTGTTTGTTTAGCCTCAAAGCAGCTAAGGGCTAAAGTAGCAAAACCAACACATTTGCAACACTCACGGCTCACAGAGACTCCTCTCAGATCACAAGTTTTCACTAATAAGTGGTCTTCTAATCCTGATTCAAAACAACTGTCTGTAAAAAGAAAATATTCCAGCATGTTGACAGCAGTGTTTCCTTTGTCCTCCATGGGACAGTCCTCTGTGTGTCGGACAGTCTCTTTTCTCCGCATTCACACTTTGATAAAAACAGCAGTAGTTTGGTTTCTGGCCTAAACTGCGCTGAAGTTCACTTTTATTTACCATCAGTGTTGTGGAGCATTTCAAGCAGCGCCTCAGTGTTGTTAAGCCGATATGTCTCCAAGTGTCCATATCAGCCGATAATATCAGCCAACTGATATATCAGTCAAGCCCTGTTGTTGAGTATAAAAAGGCTAGAACAATATTTCTGGGGCTCAATATTTATTGTGTGTAGATTTTTTTTTGTGTGGAACTTGTTCTTATTTTTATCTAGTACAGTTTGAGCTGGGGAACAGGAGACTGAGTTAATTGTGTGTTTAATTCTGCTATCATTTATGACAGCTCAGATTTGAGAGCTGTTGCACAGAAAAGGTTACTCTGCTGTACAGGTATTGTGTCAGCGGTATTGGTACTTTCAATATAATGATATATTGTTTCTGTAGCAGTATATCGCACTGGAAAATGTGTTTTTGTGACTGTCCTGTCCATGGACATGTGTTTATGTGCTTTGCCTAGAATGTTCCACACTGTATACTGTAGAATATTCTGATAGAAATCTAAACACATCCATGCCATCACTGTTTATTCCATCACACATCATCCTCTTCCTCACTGGAAAACTCACTGCACAACGCGGTAATACTCATGGAGAAACTCCGCCCACTGCTGCTCCTCTGTGGACTGGGGCGTGTCTGTGTTCCGGTCAATGTTTCCGTGATCCAGATCAATGAGGAAGTCCTGGCACACACGCAGAGCTGTCTCTATGATGCCAGGCCCAACGATGCATGCTCTCCTGCTCCTGGACTCTGCACACCACACGATAACAGGGACAATATTCACTAATATTCATTAATGTTTAGAGTGAAATCAGAGGTGTAAGATCCAAAACCAGAAAAATTGTTGCTTCCTGTATTCCTGGTTGGTATGGTTCCTGTTTTTGTTTGCTGTTGTCAGTGAGTGACTCTATTTCCAATCAACCTGATCATGATTTAATTTCTATTTACCTGGATAATGGTAAAAGTGACTGAAACATCTTAAAGAACACATACTGTGCTTGTGTCTGCTGTACTGTTATAATCTATGACAGTTGTGGATCATTATGTTATGTTATAAAATGATTATGTGATGCTACTAAGTCCAATCTGTATCAATGATTAAGAAAATAAAACTGGAGAATGAAGTACAGAGCAGTGGGCATATGCCAATGGCAGTGAAAATGGCGTCTCAATTAAAGATTCCTTAAACATGCTCAAATCCCTCCAAAAACAACTCTGAGGGTAAATGAGAAGGAAACAACTATAACATGGTTAAAAGCTCTGAGAAGTGGATTTGGCAGACTAGGTCCTCTTTAAAAGCACTGCTGGAGCAAATCCAGAAATCAAATCTCTCCATTGGCAGAGGCAGTTGTGTCGTCATCATGTTACTCACTGTTGTTGGCCTGCAGAGGCTCTGCTGGAGTATGCATTTGTTCTGTCTGCAGAGCCTCTCTGTTGTTGCTGCTGTGAGTCTCCACCACATGCTGCAGCAGACTGGTGCAGGCCGTCCTCCTGAAGTCCACTGTGTGAACAAACAGCTCTGTAGAATCCTTCAGATCATCGCTATCACTAATTACTCAAATTGACATGATGTTACAATATTTGTCAGTCGTCATGGTAAATAAAAATACAAAAATGAGACCTATAAAGGCGTGCTTCTCGTCCTCTGCTCCCAGGACGTAACATCTGGGGAAGAAGGTGTCTGGGTCGGCCGAGTCAAACCACTGCAGGTTCCTCAGGTTCACACACAGACCTACCTGCACCACACAAACACACAGACACAGACACACACAAAACACACACACCACACCCACACCCACACCGACCCATGCGCACACACACACACACACACACACACACACGTTACACTCTGGTAGTAGTGACACTTTAAGGTTAATTTACAATTTATTGTCCCTGTGAGGACATTTGATCCGTCCTTGACATTGGACTCATCCTTCAGTGCCTGTGGGTTCCAGCTCAGGGCCAGTGGGCACAGTGCAGTGGGTCTGAGTGAGAGACACAGAGAGAATATACAAACTCCTGTGTCTGGACACTGCTGGTTCCAAAGAAGTTTTAAATTCAAATATTATGAGTTTCTTATGAGCACAACTTTTTTATTGATACTTTGCAGTGACATCATGCTGGGGGTGCACTACATGTATGTGTATGGTGGAATGTTCATCAGTTACCATGGTGACACAGTGCTCAGGATAGCAAAACACTGTCAGAAATAGTCTTTAAAAAAGGATTTACACTTTTCAGGAGCCTGTGATCAATACGAGCGTTCATGTTTCTGTTTAAGAGTTTGAGTTGCAACAAAAAGGTGAGAGCGACTAACTGAAAAACTGTTGGCTTTTGCTAGCTAGCTTGTGACTGTAATGTTATTTGAGAGGGACTTAACAGCACAAATCAGATCACCTGCTGTAATTCCAGATAAGTCAGTTATTTCTGATCGGATTGTGCTAGAATAAAGCTCAGATTAAAGGCTAACAAAGCCGCAGACAGAGCATGCCTATAGTTAGCATCACACACTCAGGGAATAACAGCAGCTACAGAGAATCAATGTTTGACCAATAAAACTGGAAAGTACATGGGTAAAGGTTTGGGTTGAGTACAGTCATAATGGCTCAAGTTCATCCATCAGGATCCACCAAACATTTAAACTCCTAATGAGTTTTTTTGTGAAAGTCAGTGCATGAATTTCACTTGCAGACATAGACAATATAATATATCATTTTTCAAGGGGCCACATGAGAAACAGAAAATACTGTAGAGGGCAGGTGTCCTGTCGATTTGAGCTCCCTAGCCCTAATGCAGATGCACCCAACCCCCAAGTGCTGTTACAGTTTAAATGCCGTCAATTTGAGCTCCTGAGGCAGAAGTGGAGTCACAGTTGTAAGTGTATTGGTTTTATTGTTTGTTTGGACCAGTTAAACATGTAAACAACGAAATGTGTGTGTTAGATTTGCAGCAGAATACCTACATTTGGATTTAATATTTTATTTTATCACTATTGTTATCATTACATCGTATTTTATTTTGTTTCCATGAGAAGAAAACATTGTAACTTTGTTTAGAATGGTGCTGCATAAATAAAATCTCACTATACTATAATAGGAAATTCACACTGTAGCCTGTGATATTTAATACAAAGATTTCAGTGTTTTCAGTCATTTCTTTCTCTTCTATAGTGGGAGTCTTATTTGATAGAAGATATCAGACTGTCAAAATGAGCTCTGCCCAAATTCATCTAAATGAGTGAATAATTGTGATTCTACAATGGGAGCATTATTCAAAGGCTAAATTGTCCTGTTGATATGTGCTCCTTTTAGTTGGAGCCTTGTTTGAGCAGAATACTACTGTCAACCTGAACTACCTACAAATATTCATATAAATTAGTTTAGATTTGACAGAACTAAGGCATAAAGTGTGATCACCTTGTGCAAACAGCAACAAACCCGCTTCTCTAATCCAAAGAAATATGTTGTAAAACTGGGGAGGTTTGGCTTTAAGTTTGGCTTTATTGGATCTGTACAACTGTCAACAGAAAAATGTAAAGTAGCTTATTTCGACAGGGAACGTGAATTAATAGATGTCACTGTCGATTTAGGCTGCGAGTAGCTCATTTCAACAGGGCAGCTCATTTCGACAGAACACCGGACCAAAATGCTTAACTCAATTCTGCATAATATGAATTGTATTTCTTCATAAAGCAGTAAAGTAATTATCATTGTTCTGATGAGCTGCTCAGACTGGTGAGAGTTTATGTTCTGACTAAGCAATGAAAAAGTGAGGTTGCCTCACAAAAAATGTCATTTAAAAACATCTCTAAAATCAAAGCAATGCAGCATTAGTCCATGCATGAGGGCAAATGATAAAATATGATTATTTTGTAATTCTAAATGAGCTTAAATGGGCCGATCAGTCAAACAATGATCTGATCTAGATAATGTAATGTAATGTAATATGATATGATATGATACGATATAATATATAAATGGACATAGCTAAACCGCTAGCATTCCAAACAGAAAGTAAGCATGGCCGTGCTTCTGGCTCCATCAACTCTGGCTCCAATTGACTTTATGTTGAAACATTGTGGCCTCTCTGTCTGTAACTGCAGCTGTGAGCCTCATCATTTTGGCCTTAAAATGTTTCTATTAACCCGTTCTACGTGATTTTTGCGATTTTATGTCACAATTTTGTCTCTATTCCTAATGTGGAACCTGACTCAAAATAGTCTCTATTCACGCTTAAGTCACAAACCAGGAAGACATCTGGAAAGATGTGATGAAAACTTCTGATGGAGTTCCAGACACTAGGCTCACCGACCGACTGCGATCAAACCCTGAATTATAATAAAAACATCTTAAAGCGTTCTCCCGTCTTGAGACCGACCGACTAGTGGCCGCTTCAGGTCTTGCAGCCTCTGGGAGCTTGGACCCAGAAACAATTCTCCCATAGAAGCACAATGCATTTTGGTAATTCAAACTGCCCGTGTTCTGACAGGGCATCCAGCTTTCACAAAGGTCAGATTTTGTAGGGATTCTTTCTATTTTCACAACATAAACTCTGAAAATGTTTTAAATCCTCAAAGCGCCTAAAAGTGATCTTTGTACGACTTAGCATAGCCCCGCTCTGAGTCCACGCTCACTCCACTCTAGCAGTTCTCACTCTGATTGGTCCAAACACTACACGCCATGCACGTTACAGAAGTCACACGGCTGGGAGGAGCTCGCCCGGACTGAAGAAGTAAATGCGGAAGAGAAAACTTTTTATGGGCTCATGCGCCATTGACCACAGGCCACTGAAAACAATACGGCACCATCTTGGGTTCAGCTTCCAGATTTGATTATAGTTCTATGGATAAAACCCACTGAAGTAAATGTGATCAGCTGTAAAATGAAGATTGCATACATATGTGCTGTTTGGAATCATCTGGAATTTGGTGCCTCATCTCTTCTAATCACATGTACCCAGTGCACTCAGTGGGGAAATGATGAAAACTGAGATGTGGTTGGAATTGTTGATGAGCCGAACACAACAGAACACTACGATGACATGGAGATGAAGAAAACTGGGACATTTTCTCCTTTTTCCTAGATTTTGTCAGACTTACTACCACGAACAGACCTCACTGGAAACTGTCATCACATGTTTCCAAACGTCTTCATGGTTTGTGACGTAGGCGTGAGCTTCATTTCATCATTCTAGCTATGTGAGCTTCATTTGTCGTCACACTCCCTTAGTCTACTTCTTTATACACTCTATACTTGCAGAACTGGAAATATATAGGAACATTTAAAGGTTGTATGGAGGATTTTTTTTTATTTCAAGTTGTCAATGATAGCATTATAGAGGTGCAGTAGCCTTGTAATTATGATGACCAAAAAAAAGAGAATAAAAATTCATCAACTCAATAAACATTTGCCAATAGATAACGACACTGTCTCGTTATCTGTTAGCTGACAGGCTGTCAATCAATCTCCCTACGTTTCTAGCGTAACTGACTTGCCTGCGCGCCGCCGGTAAGTGGTTTACGTACGCCTGTCACGCAGTCCATAGACGCAAGCCGCACAGACGCTGTTTACTCCACCAACGCAACAGTTCTTAGCGGCTTTTTTTTACCTATATCTTCCTCGCAGTTAGCACAAAGTTTGTTGCAATGGCAAACAAGAATCCAGGAGCAGTTAGCCGCAAAAGAAAGTCCGTTTTTGAGGTCGCTGAAAGAAGAAGACAAGGGGAAAAGCAGCGAAGCCAAACTAAGGTGATTCTTATAGATTAATTCCAGCGATGGCGCGACTGAAACAGACGCAGGGTCTAAAGACTGACGCACTGGTCGCCAAATTACTCCTGGACAGGTCACTTCTGCTTATTATGAAAACGTACTTTATTTCCAAGAGCTAGTCAAACGTTTGTCAGGACACGATAGCGATATCCTATGTCTGAAAACGTAATTTTCAAGGCAAAGAAAGAGTCCGCTTGCTGCTGCGTGTTGTAGCTAGTTCATTCGCACGGAATCTCCGCGCACTCTTCTCTGCTCCCCTTTCCTGCTCCTGTCCCCGCTGCCCGTTCCGCTCTTCCCCCTGCTCCTCACTTCTCCGGGCACGGAATCTCCGCGCACCGCTCCCCTCTCCTCTCTCCCTGCTCCGCTCTTCTCCCTGCTCCTCACTTCTCGTCCGCGAACGAAATGTCCGCACACCCGCTCCCCCCGCTCCTCACTTCTCCGTCTTGCCTAACCAACACTGTAGTTAGTTGTTTACAAGTCATGTGCAGCTCACCGGCTGTAAACAAACCTGTTTCTGGCGTAAAGAGGAGGCGGGAGGAGGCGTTTCTACGTAGGGAGCTGTAGGGGAGGGGGGGTGGTTTCACGCATGCGCAACATTTGAAAAAGGACAAACAGTCGCTGGATTTCTCGTTCCTTGGAAAATCCTCTATACAACCTTTAAATACCGTTCTTATATCTGAACACAACCTTAGTGGTAAAAGTAGCGGCGTTCTCGTAGTGGTTTATCATCTGGTCTTTGCGCAGAGAGTGACAGTCGATGGCGTCTCTGCGTGCCGTCCAGTACAAGTACGTGGTTTCATTTCGCACCATCCGGGACTGACAGAGGAGACAGACAGGGGTTAGCATGAGCATTAGAGGCACACGCCCGTGGTCTGAGAGCGGCTCTGGAGGTGTCAGGTTTGGAGTCTAACCGTGAGGTCGTCCATGTCATCGCGGAGCTCCTCTTTCTCGTCTTCCTCCGCGGCGTCTGAGGGGATAAATCCGACAGGTGTGAGTGATGCGCGCACATACTCACATTTGCACACTCCTAGTCAGAGGACCACACAGTTCTCACGCCGTGTTAAAAGCCAGTGAGTAACCGCTCGTGGTGACACTGAGAAGGCATATCAATGGAGCAACAACATCAAGGAAAATGGGCTCAAAGTGCAGCTTAAATTTCAGGCCTGAATTAGTTTTGGTCAGAGGCTTATTTCTGTCATGAAACGAGTTGAGGCTTAATCTGCAGATGGAGCTGGTTTCAGTTCAGGATTTCAGGATAAGCCTGGACTTGTTAAGCGACTTCGATAGAATACCCCCTCCTGTACAATAACAGAGTACTGTATTTTTTGGACTATAAGTCGCACTTTTTCCATGGTGTGGGCTGTCCTATGACTTATATATCTGGTGCAACTTATATATTAAAATTTTCACACTGACAGCTGTGAGAGGCTCTAGTCTTGTGTGTGAGTATCTTCTGCTTCTGTTACTCCTGTACCACTGTCACTTCACACTACTGCACATGCCTCTTGTAGAAAAAGTCCCTGTCCTGCTGCAAATAGTGAAATATTCAGCTGAAAACGGTAATCGAGCAGTAGAAAGAAAGTCTGGAGTGAGCGAGAAACTTGTGAGGGACTGGAGGAAAGCAGGGATGGGGAACACAGCTTCACGGGAACTGGGAGGGTGCTCCTGTAACTTTCTTGAAAGTCATTGGATGAATCAACAAAGCCTGAGCTTCAATGACACCAAAACCATCCTGTCGGGATTCAGAAAAGCCGGAATAATTCTAAATGGAACTGATGCTGTGTCTGACAACAGCTACACAGAAGCTCTGTTTACCTCATGGATCTATGGTTTATCTCCGGAGGTCACGCAGAAGTGACACTGAGCATGAAGAAGTCAGTGGATTTAGTGATTTGGAGTGAGACTGTGAGTTTGGTAAACTTATGTTCTGTTGTTTATGTAATAATTATCTGAATAATTGTTAATATGTTACGTTAACATATTAACACCTATTCAGCCTGTTGTTCTCTGTTCTGTTGTTATTACTAGAACTTTATTGATGAAATGTCGGTTTCTGGTCTCTGATTTTATAAAATACATTTCTCCCAAAAAGTGTGACTTACATATGTTTTTTTCTTCTTCACTGCAAATTTTTTGGCTGGTGCGACTTATACTCCAGAGTGACTTATAGTCCGGAAAATACAGTAGATATGTTTTTATACGACACTAGGCCCAATTTAATATAAAACACAGTTGTAAGCCATTTATATAGTAGGGGGTCCCTGCTCCAGCTCTCCATCAGTTTAGGGGTCCCTGGCCTGAAAAATGTTGAAGACCCCTGCTCTACGACGTGTGCAGGCTAAAAGATGTGCTGGAGAGTTTTGGACTAACTATATGTGTGACAGGTTCCCTTGGTTGATACCAGTGTACAGCACATTACAGTAGTCAAGATGTGTAGAGATAAAAGCATGGATCATAAGATACATTCACACACTATAACTGGAAGATCTCACATGGAGGACTGGGCAAGTAACTCAACGGGACGATCGCCAAAAACATCAAAACAAAAACTCACAATGAAACTAGACACTCATTTGAGCAAGTATCAGTACAATATAATAGAAATGTGTTGTGTTTTGTTTCATTCACACACGTTTAACACACAAACCCTGCACATTTAGGCTGAGCTCTTCCCTCAAACAGAAAACACTCTGTTCCACCTTGTGATGTCATGTGGTAATACAGGAAGTGCTCCACTGTGTTTTTAAACTCCACACACCTTCACTAGAATCATTTGGACCATTTCAGTCCTGGAATTGCCAATCTCTACTGAACTAAAGGTAAAAGGAACTGTTAACTTACATCATACAGTGGAAAAGAGCATTTTGGGCTTTGGAGATGTAGACAGACTAATAATAAAGAGTAACCCAAACATGTGTGAATGAAACAAAACACAAATCCAGGTCTGTTTTTGAGGAGGGAACAACATTCTAACAAGACCTAAAGCTCAAAAGGCCAAGGACCTTTAACCATAAACAGGTCAAAGCATCTGCACTTTGACAGTTTAAAGGGAAATTCCAGAGGTTCGTGACCTGTCCTCCAGCTCAGCTAAACCATGGGCAGGTTAAAATGCTGTGATGTTGTGTGAACCCAGCCTCTGAGGTAAGATCTGTTTATACAGCTCCTGTTACAGCCGTAAACACAAGACACTAATCCTTCTACATTTTTAACTCATGCTGTGTAATGCTGGAGGGTCATTGAGGCTCCTAATTAAAACTGAGAAATGTGGCATTTAGTAATAAGGTGTATGAAGACTGACCAGACAGACTTTTGAAATAAACCTCAGAAACAATTCCCACTCTTATTCTATTTAATTCTAAAAGGTGAAAGCAGCTCCAAACCAAACACTTTTATTAAAAGATTCACTATACTCTTCAATAAAAAAGACTCAAATGATCATTGACACTGAAACACTTCCGTCAAGATTGGATAAAAAAGGTAAGTGATCGCACAACCCATTTACTTCTAAATCTATGTCATTAAAGGTGCACTATGTAACTTTGTAAGGAATGTTAATCCTCATGTATCCCTTTAAAATAATCACACCTGTGCTTCTTTGTGACAAAAATGTACAATGGAAAAGAATACCACAATATTTTCATGCAGTACGAATTTTTGTCCAACTTTCTTATATCAATGTTTCATTTACTTCTGCCTTAATCATACATACCAAATAATATATAATATTTAGAAATTTTAACCCTTAAATGCCATTTTTGAAAGCAAAAGTATCAAATTATGTGCATGAGAAAAAATTAAAATTTGATTTTTTCCGTGTCTTTCAACTCATTTTAATGTTTGTGTTTGCATTATCAGATGACCCATATCCATTTAACCTCAAATATTTCTATCTCTGACCTTCAGTGTGGACTCACATGTACAAATGTCTTTCTATTGATATAACTTGTAATGGAAGACACAGTAAAAAGAAAAATATCAAAAAAATCAAAATTTCAAAGGGTTTTCAACACCAAAGAATGAAAAATAAATCAAAAAGTAAAACTATACTGGCAAAGTTATGCCAGTAAAAAAAGCCATTCTGAAAGAAAGTCAACGGGGGGAAAAACTGTACATACCTTGATTATCGACCGTTCATTAATGTGATCTTTAAAAAAAAAAAAAAAAAACCCCACCGAAAATAAAAATACATCACGAAATACACAAATTGGCAAATTTTGGTGCTGTTTGGTGCAATACAGCCAAATTTATGCAAAAAAGAAAAGCTGACCTGTACAAAAATGTACCTCGGGTGCAGGAGGTTTAAGTAACTGTCACCTGCTTGTCTCCATGAAAATGTTATTGATTTGCGTGAAATATTCCACAGTATGATGACACAACCAAACCAAGTTACAGGCCTGATCTATGGAGAAAAGAGTCTGCTCACAGTAAGAATGCATGTTTTAATGTATTTTTTTAACTAAAAGAAACACCTGCAATTGAATTTAGACAAGAGAACCAAGTTCAACGACACACTGTGTCAAATTTTAACAAAACCCGCCCCCAGAATAGTTACATAGTGCACCTTTAAAGGGCTCATGTTACACTATTTTCTGATCTATGTTATCATGTTGTTTCCTCATCAACCCCTTGTGATGTCATGAACATGAACTGCTCCACTGTGTTTTTAAACTCCACATACATTCAATAGAATCATTTGGATGATTTCAGACTTGGTATTGCCCATTTCTCTTGAACTGAAAGCAACAAAGGCTTTTGCTTAAACAGGTGTGAATGAAACCAAACACAATTCCAGGTTCCCAGGATGTTTCTGATGAGGTAACAATGTTCTAACATGAAACTCACAGGAAACCATTTTGTGGACTTCTAAATCAGTACTATATGTGTGTAAAAAGGACCCCTCACCAGCTCCATCAGGCCCGTGCTCTCCCTCTCCACCGTCTTCTGTCTCGGTGCCCTGGCTCTGGGAGGGTTTGTGGAGGGGGCGGGGCAGGCGCTTCTCCACCCACCCCCTGGACCTCAAGACTTCCCTGATCACTGGGTATGGGCCCTGCACCGAGAAGATCTTATGCAGCTAAAACAGAAGCGAGAAACAGAGGTTAGGGGGAAAACAAATAACATTAGTTCAAAATAATTTATCTTCCTCTTGTTTTAAAGGTGCACTGTGTAACCTTTCAGGTGTAGAGTATGCTACCTGCTTGTCTCCATGGAGATGATACTGCTTTACCTGGTTCCACAGTACAAAATTACAGGTTACTTATCTATCTCCATGAAGACAAGCGCTTGTTCAGATCTGCGGAGAGGTGAGAATGTCTTTTTTAGCAAAACACTAGAACAGAATAATGCAAGCTAGATAGAAGTTTAATGCCATACTGTTGAACATTCAAAGCTGAGTCATATCATCTCCATAGAGACAAGCAGGTGGCAGACGCCCAACCAGAAATGTTACCTTTAATTGCACAGTTACAACAATACAATCACAACAGAATCTTAGATGCCTTTAGCGTTTATATACACACAGAGAGAGACAGAGAGAGAGGACTTTTGGGGTTTCATTCACAGGATCTGGCAATGCCAAATGTGAACCTCTTTCTCTTATCTTTAACTCACTAAAATGTATTCCCTGATAGATCCTGTTAAGATTTTAAACAAGTAAGTAAGTACAGTAGGCCTGATAAATATTCCATATAGAACTTACAAAAATGGGAAGATCTTTTTGATCAATCCATCCCATAGAAAAATGTGTTCCAACTGAGTTATCAAAGTTTGGGGTCTTGAGGAATCTGAACTGTGTCATTTTTGTTCTATTGAAGTTAAGTCTGTTGAGCAGTTATTTTGGTATTGTCATTTTGTCATGTTGCTGGTGCCTTTTGGGGTAAAATACAAAAAATATTTTTTAATACTATTGATGGTTTTGAGCTATGCCCCCTGTCAGTATTATTGGGTTTTGTGGGAGAAACAAAGTACAGGGAAATGATAAACTTGATTATTCTTTCGGGAAGAAATATATTTTTAGTACAAAAAATGCTGAATCTATAAATATTTTTGTCAGTTTGTAGAGCACTGTTATATTTTGGAGGAGGAATGTGTTCACTCAGAAAAGGAAAAAAATCTCATCAAATGTTGAGATGTTTATGAGTATGTATGTGTATTAGTGTATATGTAACATGTACGTGTGTAGGTTTATGTGTGTGTGTGTGTGTGTGTATGTATGTGTGTGTATGTATATTTGCACACACATGTATACATCTAATGTGTATCCGCATGTGTGAATGTATGTGTATAAATGTATATGTATGTGTAATGGAATTGTCATGTATTGTTATTGTCTTGGTCATGATTGTTTTGTTCCTTTTCTATTGTCTTTGCATGTTGGTAAAAAAAAATAAAATAAATGTTAAAAAATCAACATTTAAAAAAAGTTTCAGTAGGGCTATAGGCTCCCCACACTTGACTTTTTTTAAAATAGACGAATCTGCTTCTCTATTCCAAAACAATTAGCTAATGTTAGCATGATCAAACGCAAACAGTCTACACATCTATGAATATTTTCAACTGTCATGTTCATTTCATATTTAGTTTTAATGAAGTGCTGCTTATTATAAATTACTCAGGAATAGTTCCAGTTGAAAACCATGTGCACAAAAGTAAAGTTTGTCCCACCTTGACCGCCTTCTCCACCAGAGCTTTGGCGGTGCGGAGCCGGTCGGGTCTGAGGGCGGGGAGGACCGGGCCGAAGCGGGGCGCGGCGGGCTGCAACACTACACAAGTTTGATCAGAAACAGAACAATATCACACAGAAATAGAACAATATCACATAGAAGTGTTTGTAGATGTTCTTGTTTAGGCCCAAAATCAAACCTGGCATTTGCTGCATCTCGACCACTTGATCACGTGAGTCTGTGAACAGATCGTGCAGTGAGTCTGTTGTATTTTCATGCTCATGTTGTTTGTGTCAGTGGTTCAAATAAAACTGTAATAAAGTTGTTTTCGTACACAGTGACCTCATCAGGTGCGTGTGTCTTACCTACAGCCGAGTGCTCACGCTGTCACCTCTTTACATGACCCGGGGATAAATCCAGAGACATCTCAATCTGGACTCAGCTCAGAGACGCGGCTCTTCAGAACAAACACCAGCCCGGAGTCCGTGTACATTCCCGGGCCTCTGGGACGCTGTGCTCCTGCTACACGTTGGAGCGTTTCATGATTCTCTCGTGGTAAACGTGTTCAATAAAAATAGAACGTTAATATAGCGGAAGTGTCTGCCCGCTCTGCTACGGCCGCCGCACGACACTCACACAGTTCCCATGACTACCCGAACTGTTTACGGTCGCCATGGAGACGGTCCCTGGAGAAACTGGACGCGCGCGCGCAGATGGACGGTCAAGCTTTACCTGTGCGAATTGCGCATGTGCCAAAGAAAGTAGCGCTTATCCCCCGGGAAGAGATGAGCACGAGGGCACGCACACTTACGCACACTCACGCACAGGCTGAAGACATGAACCTGGACCAGAGCGAGGCAGTGGACACTGGGCAGGTCACGTGATCTGAACAGGTTAAGTTTTATGGAGGGTGCAGTGCTTCTGTCTTCCGCCAGATGTCGTCCAACGCTCACACTCACTCAGTGAGCCGAGTGAACCTGAGAGCTCCAAACAAGATTTAGCAGCCCCCGGACTGTGCTCACACTCTGATACTGGCCTAATACACCGGTGTGTGACGAGTCAATGTCCGTCAATATTCAAGTGTCACAATGAGTGAACCGTTTGGCCTAAATGAAATTCATTAGCCCAGAACTCCTCACATGCCTATAGCCCACTTCCACGCACTGCGCACACGCTCTGTATGGATCTATAGCTGTGGCAGCGCTGGAGCGGGGAGCAGCATTGCGTCGAGGGGCGCTCGCGCCTGATTGGCTGACGCTGCAGCGATGCTCCGCATCCTGCTCCACAGCAGGACACGAGGAGGAGGAGGAGAGAGGGAACAGGAGAGAGGAGCCCGAGCCTGTTCACTCAGACCTCATGCCCGTTACCTCTCCATCCACAGTGATGTATCTCATCATGTCTAACGTCACAGCCGCCGCAGGTAGACGCTAGAGCCGGGCCAGAGCGGGCCAGAGCCGGGCCAGAGGCGCTTCAGTCACCGCCGTCAGAAAATCACCTTGAGCGCGTGGAGCGGCGCTCAGCCACAATAACAACATGTCCAAAGAGCCGGACAGCCTCCTGAGCTACCAGGTACAGCCCGGGTAGGGGGGTCCGCGGGGCGGCTGCGGTCTTACGCGCGCGCTGTTCTGCACAGTTTGACCCGCGCTCCGCACTCTGAGCAGGTGTGTGCTCGCGCGCGTGTGTGTGCACGCGGGGGCAGAGGTTATTCCCGAGCCTCGGAGTGTTTCTTGTGTTTGTGTCGGTGTGGATGTTCACAGCTTCATGTTTATATCGACGACTTCATGTTCCGGGTGCGCACTGTTGTTATTATTGTGCACGTCGCTCGCACGTGCAGCAGGAAATGAGTCAGAGTTGGCACCAGCGCACCTGGCACGCGCACATGAGACCTTACTATGAGGGATCATTAGGGTGACCCCCGGTGGCGCAGGGTTCGGCCCGCACGAGCGCGCAGGAGAGTCTGTCCAAACGCCAGGTCCACGTGCTCCCTCCTCAGCGCGGATAGGTGCGCGCGGGGCTGGGGGCGTGCTACTTTCTCTTTTACCCTTATATGACCTTGACGCCATCCTTACGCCGCCCTGCCCCGTGAGGTTCAGGAGTTTAACAGAGTGTGTGTGTGTGTGTGTGTGTGTGTGTAAGAGCCCGCTCCTGTGCTTCTTGTTGATGCACCTGCTGTTGTTACGTGGGAGAAAGGACGAAATGAGCGTGTGAAGAGTTGGACAGGTGAATGTGAGGGTCAGTCACCTGTTTGTCTCTGTGGAAGTGTCATTGCTTTGTTTGGAGTATTCCACAGTGTCATTAAACTTGTGTCGCTTATGTTTATTCAATCACATTTCATTGCTCAAAAATACCTTAAAACATGAATTCTAACTGTGAGCGGGTCTCCTCTCCACAGATCTGACCTGTAACTTGGCTTCAGACTTCACAATCAGGTTTCATTAAGACTTCTTCAGTTTACACTTGATGGAAGTTTCCTGTCACATTGAAAAGGCTTGGCATTATTGTTGTTTAGTTTATATTGATACTTTGCAGCGGATGATTTCAACCTTCCCTGGCTGAGTGATGTTAACTAGAGGCACTGCTCTGTCTGAGGCTTGGTTAGACTTTAATCCCAGCTTCATTTTAACACAATCTGACCAGAACTGAAACTTTAAACAGGACCATGAACTGAAAATGTGTTGTTTAAATTAATTTTGTTTTGAGTTTTCATCTTAAACCCTTTTGGCTGTGTGTGTCACCATGGTAACTGATGAGCATTTCGTCATACACATACATGCAGAACACTCCCAACATGATGTCACTGATCCACAGTTCGTCACCTTGTACTTATAGGCGAGTTTCAGCTGACGTTATTGTTATTAAAAGCCCGCGTTGCATGCTGGGAAATATTTTGGTCGGAGGCAAGAAACACGGCAGCGGTCAAACACAGTGCGTAACCTCGCGTATTTATCCCCGATAATGGTAAATTCCTGCTGCATTATCGGATGTACAAATAGAAGCACGGAAGAAGGAAAATGTCTTTTTCGTATTCTGAGTGAAAATAACCTCTAACGGTGAATTAAATGGCTTTCAAACATCCGCAGAGCAAACATAGAAGATCTGAGCAAACCGTGGACTCCAACAAGTTCAACAACACATTGAGACTCTTGAAGGCTTTCGTCTTTTCTGCTGTGAATGGCCCAGGAGTTTCCACCAAGTCAATGTGGATATCGCCGAAGTGAATATTTAGGCAGGTAGTTGGCGATTCCCACCAGAAATTTGGTTTGGTCCACCTTTTGTAGGGGTTGAAAAGGGTGATTTGGCATCCATCGATGCTTATGACCAATTTCTGGTCAAATCGTCTTGGGTCCTCTGCCATTAGAGTGGATAAATAACTGGGATCAATACCCTTTACGTGCTTTCTCGCTCCATCCGTCATGTTGAATTAGTGTTTCTTGCCGCCGACCAAAATAATTCCCAGCATGCAATGCGCGCTCTTGTCAACAATGAAACTCGCCTATACATGTGTAATGACAATAAAGTTGAGTCTAATCTAATCTTTGTGAGGAAGTGTTTGCAAGATGAGGTAGTGTTTTACAAATAGGATCAAGTGTGTATTTTTACACATGTCAGTCTGGTCTCTTCACCTTCTGCCCTGCCTCGAGCCACAACATGATCGTCCAATCACATTTGTGTACTTTAGTGATGCATGTGAAAAACAAAGCAGCTCATTGGTCATCGATCATTTTGAACAAAACTGAATCTCCCCTCAGATCACTTCAGTGCTTTTTCAGTAGTGCTGTTTTTCACTTCCCTGTGATCTTTTTTTAAATTTGTTTTGATACGGACAGACCATGCCTGTTGCTAACTGGCTAATCCACCTGTCAATCACACCCATCTGAACTTGGCAAGATTCACCAGTGCCCAGACTCACATCTTCACATGGTGCTAGGGCTGTTCGGCTATGGAAAAAATCATTATCACGATTATTTTTGATCAATATTGAAATCGCAAATATTCATATGATAACTTTTTAGTTACATGATGCATTTATTCAGCATTTCTCTCTCTCAATAAAAACCCCAAAACACTTTGTTATTGATAATTTATGCAAAACTTTCAAATTGAAAATAAATATAGGCTACAAATATGAAATAAAACATTTAAAACTAATAAAATATACTCTAAATATGAAATAAGGCAGAAAAACATAAATAAACTATATATCCAGCTGTTCTACAATCTCTATTTTTATAAATAATAAAATAAATATACTTGTTTATATATATATATTTTAAAAAAAATCTAACCTAAATAAACTTTTAAAAAATCATTTCAGTTTGATTATATGAGTTTGGAGATGACTTGACACACAAATCGACATTGCGATCAAAATTCAAATAATTGCAGTTTTACATTGAAGAAGTGTGTATTCTGGATTCAACGGAACAAGCAATACTTTTCTTGTGAAGGGTTTGACACCTGCTCGTTTCCGTGGAGATGTTCGTGCTTGGCCTGGAATGTTCCACAATACAGCATTCAAAGTGTCAATGCATTTCATTAATAAAGGTACTCAATGAAAACCAGGCATTCTTACTGTGTGTGTGTGTTGGCCTCTCCACAGATCTGACTTGAGCTGGTGTCTCTGTGGAGAGTTTACTGCCACACTGAACATTCCAGGCAAAGCGATAACCCTCAGAAAAGTGACAGAGTGTTTCTTTAAAGACAACTTGACACAGTGTTTCTTCCCTTAAACCCCGCTGTTTCCATGGGGACGATCGGAGCTTGTTCCAAATGTCAGGAGCAAAAAACAGAAGGCAGAGTTTAAATGAGGCACAGACAATGGACCTGTGTGTTTGCCACATCAGGTTTATTTTTAAAGTCCCATATTATACAAGATTTTCTGATCTACATGATGTTCTAATGTTGTTTCCTCATCACAAACAGACCTGGAGTTGTGTTTTGTTTCACTCACACATGTTTAACACACAAACCTGCACATTTACACCATTTCATTTCATTTTCATTCATTCACTATTTCATTCACAAAAGATGAATACAAAATAATTATGTTTCATACAATAATGTGAATGAAAAGGAGCAGAAAGAAGAAGACTTGTAATATCTGCCACTTTTCAAACAAAGTCAAACATTTCTAACACTTCAACAGGTCATACTACATTTATAAGCAACTTATTTACATGACAGACACAATAAACACTTGTAATGAACACAAAAAAACACTTCATACTTAATACTTTTTTAAATTTGAATTTATTTATTTGGAGGATAAGCCACTTTAAATGTCTCACCATCTCATTTTTGAGGGGTCCTCATAAATACAACAACAAAAGATAGACAAAGTAGGGCAGACAGTAGGATACATACATTTAAATAAACATTAAAACAACAAAATCAACACAAATACAAACACACTCACATACACTCACTTGACTATTTGACATACAATAAAACAAGTTTGAGGGGGAAAAAAAAGATAATCACAACAAGATGAACAACAAAAATTCAACAAAATGATCAAAAACAATGACATGGGTTCTGTAAATATTGAACCAGGAGCATTTTTAAATGAAGAGATGAGGGAAGTTTGTTCTAATCAAAAGGAGCTTTATATTTAAATGAGTGTTTTCCCATTTGTTTTTTGACTTGTGGGACAATGAAAAATATCTGATCTGCATGACGTAAACTGTAAGAGGATCAGAATAGAATTAAATACTGTTTGAGATATTCAAGAAAACTGAGATTAATGCATTTAAAGATAAATAATAACAGTGAAGTTGGTGTTGGGAGGACAGAGTGAGCAGCACAGCTGGTGATACATCGTACAGTGGTGAGTTCTGAAGGGACAGTGGAGAATGAATCTCCACAGACTATTTTAGATAAACATTGAGTGGTTGGAGGATAGAAGTTGTGGAATTTTGATAAATAATATCACAGTAATGTAAAATGGTAAGAATTAGTTGTGAGATCATCTTTTTCCTGACAGAAAAGCTAAAACAATTGATGGACTGATAAAGTCATTTTAAGCGGTGTGAAATTTGGTTTGTAATAGTTTGTATGTGGGCGCTTTGTATGTGAGAGCGACGGGTTCAAGCATAAATCAAGATATTTAAATTATCAACTGCTTTCATTGGTGAATCAGTAAATGTCAGATTTATATCATTAACAAAAAAAAAAAGTTTCTGGAACAACATAAAATATGATTTAGATTTATTAAGTAGTAGTTTGTTAGACTGTAGCCATAATTGAACAGTATTAAAATCATGTTGAATTGAGGATTGAATATCAGTAATATTAGATTTAGCATATCATGTTTGACATTTCTTTTAAACACTTCAATAGATTTGGAAGCTTCAGACTATTCCATAAGATCACACCTTTGACTGAAACATTTTCCCTTATTGTTGTTCTGAACTGGGGTTTTTAAACATTTCAATTCTTTTTAAATTATAATGACTTTCTCTCTTTGCCAATTTTCTTTGGAGATCGGTGGGCAATTCACTTATCCATCCTTCCAATGACGATTCTTACAGCTCTTTTCTGTAAAACTAAAATTGGATTAACTTTAGTTTTACAAGCACTTCCCCGAACTTCAATACAATAGATCAAATATGGAACACAGAATGAATTATACAACAAATACAAAGCACACCTTGAATGAATGATTACTTGTGATCATTTCATTTGGACATAATCTTTCTGATTTCCATGTCAGATGTTCATCGATCATAACACCCAAAAATTTGAGCTCATGTGCCCTCTCTTTATTTCCTCATCTCCAATAAATAATGTGACACTGACGCTTTTTTTTCTTACTACTAAAGACCATGAATTTTGTTTTACTGATCTTTAAGGACAATCTATATAACTAATCATCTGAATCATTTCAACTCTAGAATTGATCATTTCTACTGAACCATTGGTTAGAAGAGTTGTTCACTTGAAAACTACCGCTACACGACATTACAGGAGCATTATGAGTTTTGGAGATGTGGTAAAACGAATAAAGTGTTACTCAAACATGTGTGAATGAAACAAAACTCTCAGTATGTATTTGAGGAGGTAACTTCTTAACAACATGCTTAAAGTTCTCAAGAGTCAATTTTGCGTAATATAGGACTTTTAATAGTAACATGTTTTTTATTTTCTCCCTCTTACCTTTTCGTTTCACTTGAGTTTATGTGTAAATGGGCCTTGGCTGCAGTAGGCTCTGGGGAACAACCAGTCTCAGTCCCAGTCGAGTCATGACTACAGCAGTGTGGTGAGATTCAGGGAGACTTCACTGTGCTTAGAGACAACTGATGGAAATACGGATCTTTGCTCTAGTCTGTTATGTTCACAGTGTAACTGCTAAAGAGGTTTATTAAAGAGCTGATTTTTACGTGAAAAACAGAATTGGTTTATTGTAAACAGTTTGCAGTGGTTCAAAAATATTCCGCATTTACATTTACTGCATTCAGAGCATCCTAATTATTCATCATGATGAGTTTATAAGCGCTTTCAACAACTTTAAGAGACCAGTGTGCAAGGCCAGATTATCCATATGGGCCAGTGGCACGACACCCAGGGGCACCAACCATTCACAACCAGTGGGGGGGGGGGCACCACATGACACAAATTTAAAAAATATTGTTCGTAAATTTGTATGTTATTCACTTTGAAAATGTTTAATGGCCTTCCATAACTCGTCATTAACACTAACTTCATAATAACAACAATATTAATCCTGATCAAATCAAGATTACATGAGCATTCATTCCCCCTTCCCCCAATCTGTGAGTTGAGTCAGTCCACAATGCAAATGTCCGTGCAAATGTATCATGTACTCTACACTCTAGTTGGATGCTGTTGAATGTAGGACTGGGTATCATTCCGAAGTTGCTTACTTCGGAATACATAAGGAAATAAGCCACAATACGATACATATCGCTATACATAGGCCAAGATACGATACATACCTCGATACAAAGAGGTTTCGATTTGATATGATATATTTTAAATCAATCCGATATGGTTCAATAAAAAATAAAGGCTAAATCATGTCTGTGATACTAAAAGCCTTTGTTAAACCACTTCTTGTGCAAAGTTCATATGAAACACAAACATTTTAATCATCAAAACTGTGAAAATGTTGCAATGTCGTAACTGTAGCGCTGTAACAAAATAATTTAGTTAAATATACCAAAAAATACTCTTGGCAATATACTGATACAGCAGCTCACAATATCAATACTATATCATCACATTAAACAATATGATAAATCAATATTTTTGCACAACCCTAGTTAAGTTATTGAGCATTTTGAATAGATACATTTGAATAGGCCTACATGTATATAGTTGGATGCTGTAAGTTATTTTCAGCTGAGCTGATGTAGTTACTAAATTATATATGAGAAATGCCCTTGTTTATGTGAACTATTTCTGACAGGAAAACTATGTGGAAGTTATTTTTAAATTTTATTTTTTTTTTTGGCGATGACATTAAAGCTAAAAACAAGTAGCATGCCAAAGCCCAATTTATGGTCGTGCGTCAAATCGTCTTCGTCACACATTGAACCCCTTCACAGAGCGTCTGCATTGACTGAAGTGCACCTCCGAAATGTTGTAACTTGAACTGAAGCAGACAGCAAGTGAAAGCGACACAAACAATAAGGGCTGTGATTGGTCTTCTCTACATCCGCTCTACAGACATTTCCTGTACTCCGCTTTCCTGCTTCATTTTGTTAACATGAACACCATTTTTAAATCCTAACCTCCTAGTGTTGTGGAGGTGAATTACTTTGTGCTGCATAAACCCTGACGCAGATTCATAAATCAAAAACGATGGTGACAAGGCGACGGCTGCAGTGTGCGTTAAGTCAACGCAGAACTATACTTCGGCTTTAACTCGTGTTTCCTGCTCATGCAATAAACTAGAGACGTAACGATATCCAAATCTCACGGTACGATATTATCACGATATGCATCTCACGGTACGATATTTACTGCGATATTTTGAAGAGATTGATATAATTGTATGGGACACTTTTTTTTTGCTTTTAAAATACCTTAACAAGATTGTGGTGTGAATTATTTCTGTCATAATCCCAAGAATTCAAGCAAAAAACATATTTCTTCATGTTGCCTACACTGAAATGAATCATGGGATATGTAGTTCTCTATGTTCATAAGCTCTTGCTACTATAAACAATGCATTTCAGCAAAGAGACTTGTAATTCGATATATTGTGACGGCCCACGATATTACTGTGAGACTTTTGACGATATGATATCACGATATTTCAGTTATTGTTACATCCCTACAATAAACTGCTTTATAATTAGATGCAGACAGTTCACAGCAGAATTATTTTGACCTCGAGAGCTGGGCAAGAAAAAGTGTACTCTAATACATGGGTAAAATCTTGTAATGACCTTTAACATGCTCTGTAGTTTCAGCAGAACAATGATACAAAACAGAATTACAGACTGAAGCTATGGCGTCAAAATAGTCCCGTAATACACACGCACGATAAAACATGCATTCGGGTGTATTGTTTTATTTCACAAGTGTAGATATTAACTGCGAGCGAACAAATTATCTCTGTGGGTGAGGAGAAATCTAAGATGCACCCTCGAAAAGACAATGAGCTCTCTCTAAGTTGATTTCTGCTCACGCGAAGTTTATTTCTGCTCTCAAAGTGGTTTTCTGGTCACCTTGTGCACAAGGTGGATTTAACTTGTTTTTCAAACTAAAACCAAAAATAACAAAATGAAAAAACAACTATTTTCTTCATTATTTGTCACCAAAACCAAAATGAAAAAAAACAGATAATGATAATTGACTGTGTGTTTAAATTAATAATGGAAAAAAATGGATAATGTTGTTTCCGTGACTTAAACTGTGATGCCGGACTTTGTACGTCCTGAACCAGCACTGAACCAGGTCTAAACCAGGTCTAAACCAGGACTAAACCAGGACTAAACCAGGACTGAACCAGGACTGAACCAGGACTGAACCAGGACTGAACCAGGGGTGTTGGGATGGGCCCAGAGGTGCACCCACGTAGATTGTTGGGTGATCAGGACTGAGACCGGGACCAGAATGGGACCGAGATAATTTGCTCGCTCGCTAATATCTACAATATAATAAAATATAACACTATGCCCCAGTGCATGTTTATGGTGCGTCTGTGTTATGGGAGTATTTTGACAGCGTACAAAGCTTTTCTCCAGTGTGGCCAGTATAAAAAATGACTCAATTAAAGCCTCAAGTCCTTATCCCACTGATCAGAGGCTAACCACTCTGCCACACCTCCAGTGTGTAAAAGGCAGGAGAGAGTGAGGAGACACAGCTCTGCATAAACACTACAACCTCTAGTCGAGTCATTTGCATTGACTGGGAGCTCATTTGCTTCAGGATGTCATTAAGGTGAGGACGCCGGGCGTCCGCGCTGCTGCTGTTGCTCTAATGTGACGTGGCTCTGGGGTTGGTGATGTTTTAAAGGAGCTGATGGTGCAGATGGGCAGCCACACTTCTGCCAGTCTGTCCCAGGGCAGCTGTGGGGTGACAGCAGCTCAGTGTTTGTCCACTGATCTGAAGGTTGGCAGTTCGAGTCCTGTTCTCGACATAAGTAACACTTGAAGACACATCCAAAAACCCACAGGTTGTCGATGCAATTTCAGCTGTCATGGTGTCCTTGGGCAAGACACTTAACCCACCTCACTCCCAGTTTTTGTGTACACTGGTGTGTGTGTGAATGGGGGAGTGGTTTCTTGATGTAAAGCTCTCTGAGTGCCTTGAAGGTAGAAATGCACTGTATAAAACCATTATCATTTATAATATTGTCTCATCACAGAGTGACCGTCCTGCACTTTTAGAAGCTCGTCAAACCAGAGACACTGAAATATGAACCGCCAAAGTCCATTATGTGCACTTCACAGTTCAGAGGGTTAGCAATTTCATTTACTACAGGAAACATCATTAGAAAACCATGTTAACTGTTGTTGTTTTTGAAAATCCTAACATTGTATCATCATGTTTTATAAGTTTCAGTTTTGTTTTGGACACTCTGAGTCTCTTCTCTCTTTACTTTCCATGCAGCACAGTCCGCGCCCATCCCACTAATGAAATTACTCACAGAGTGACCAGCGTGCACTTTTAGAAGCTCGTCAAACGAAGCCAAATACAAGGCAAAGCAAGGCACGTTTATACATCAAGAAACTCAGTGTACTGTGCAGAAAAAAAACTAAATGGAATTTCAAAAACATATGTTGTCACCAAAATGGAACCATATGAAAGACTTTATAGACGTGTTAAGGTTTGGTACAATAAATATGTATTTATGCATTTATTTAAAAAACAACACATGAATCAGCACCAAACTCTTTTCCATTGGCACTCTGTGTCAGATGTGAACAAGGCTTCCCGAAAGTGAATTTTAAAAAACACACACTCATTAAATAAACATTTTGAGGTAACCTTGGGTGTTTACAAGGGCACCAGCAGATCACGTTTTATAAAAGACTGACAGATTTCCTGACGACATTTGCATGGATTTGGCTTGTCTAATTTGCTTTAGTTTTAGTGAGCTCAGGCTGAGAGTGCTGCTGTTGGACTGCTCTCTGTTTTATTTCACTGCTGGAGAGACAGAGAGAAAACACGAGAACGAGCCCATCATTCTGACAGCTCACACGATATTTGGAGATTGTTTCCAGTTCATATGATCTGGAGTCTGGACATGTATAGAGCAGAGACTGAGAATATATGGTACAGAGGAGAAATACTAGAAAAAATATATCATATAGTGGAGGATTACTAGTAAATAAGTAAATAGTAATAGTAATATCAAAACAAATACGGAAAAATGAAAGGAAATACAAGATAGTGTCACAAGGGAAAACGTGGATTTGAGCAGAGTCAAGGAATAAAGCACTAAGAAACGTGATTTTGTTCAGAATGATCAGCGACCAATGAGCTGCTTTGTTTACATGTGTCACTGAAATAGACTAATCTGATTGGACGGTGGTGTTTGGATCTGGCTCGATGTGCAAGATTATAACATACATCAAAAAAATAACATGGATCATTTACCACCAGAAAGCTGAAACTGTTCTAAAATCTGGTTTAATCCTGATATTTGGGCAGTTAGTGCAAAGTTCCTTTAGAGTTGATGTTTATTTACTTTAGCAAATAATCAATATGGCAGCAAGTGGCTAAAAAACTGTGACAACTTATAGAGTCTGAATGTATTTCCAATTCCATGTAATTTGGGGCTGTGATGGAAGTTTATATTTCTCTCAATCTGACTTTGTGTAAGTGATTGTGATTTCTACCTGAAACCAGACCCCCACACTAAAATATTGATTAAGACTGATTAAATTAAGTGACTAGTTTATCTATTAGAAACACATTTGGTCTTGTAACTAAAACTCATTTGGTTTGGTCGTTAAAAACAGTGTTAGAAAGAGCCTTCAGCGTAAACACTTCTGTTCCCTTTTGCTCTCTGATCTTGTCAGGAAGTGACAAATGTGTGAATATGGAGCAGATCAGATCAACCACATCTGGCCACAAATCAGTAGGAGTCATCACCTTCTCAGTTTAGTATGTATGTCCTCTGGTCATCTCAGGCTACGTCCACATGACAACGCTCCTGGATTTTTTTCTTTGCGGGTTGAAAAAAATTCACGTCCACACACGTATTGGATCAGTAAATATTTGCGTCCACACGACAACGGTGCACTGAGTGAAAACGATGTAATACATATGCCACACCTGTATGTGGCGCTGTTAGCAATGATAATCATATTTAATAATGTAGATCTCATCACCGCTTTTTAAACTTTAAGGTCATTTAGCTGATTTTAGATGTATACCAGAAATATAGCCATTTTGTTTTGCAAAAGTTAAACATAAGTCACAGAAAGAACCTATATATTCCACTGAGTCGTGTCCTTTCGTCAGACAGAAGCTGAACCGCATCAGCACACAAGGAGCGAGCTGTTTTTGAGCGCTTAGTTTATGCAAATTAGCCATGTGGTTTTAAGTTTTCGTTTCTGACTTTTAAGTTCTGTTTCTGACTTGCGGACACAGAAACGACGTCTCTGGACGCAGGTCGTTTCTGATACGGTGATACATGGATTTGTTTCAGTGTAAACGTAGTTGATCCGTGTGCGTAATCTGCGGTGTGTGTTCTTAACATTAGTGTGTCTCGGTTGCAGGGCGATAGGAGCATCTCCATAGGCTACACCTGTCCCATTTTGGCAACGCTCTTGTGGTCTGTGGAGGCTAGTTCCAGGACTGTAGGCTTCGCTGCATGAGGGGACCCTGGCGATGACGGGATCGTGACGTCATTGTTTTCCAAAAGCTGCAGTTTGCTTGTACATTTTTTACAGATTTCTCCACTCTGGAACCTGTTCTCAAAAAACTCAGTCTTCACCCACCCGAAATGCTGGCTCTGTGTGGACGAAAGACCAAAACAAATACAAACTTCACAGTTTTGACCAAAAAACGTTGTCGTGTGGACGGCCCCTTAGTCTTTATAAACCTGGTGCTTTGTAACATGAGGTGGTAGGGACGTGCTGCTGGTGAGGGGAGGCTGTTGGTGCAGGTCAGGCCAAGAATAAACCTTTGTCTGTATTACAAAAAGTCATCGGGCTTTGCACATGGATTAATTATTTTTTCTTCAAGAGATACATATTTATTCCAAGGAACTAACTCTGGATCATATAGTCTAAACTATCTACATCAGGACTAAACCGAGGTCATAGCAGGACCAAACCAGAGCCCAGACTGAGATCCCTCTGTATACAACACACACAGTGACAGGACGCTGGAGTGTGTGATGGCTGGAAATGATGATTTTGATGAGTGTTACTGCACAGGGGACACTTAATTTGTCACTAATAATAGACTCAAACTATTCTCCATTACAGACGCGTGAGTCATGGTGAACAGCAGCAGCACTGACCTCCCTCTCCTCTGTGTGAATGTGTGTATGTGGGTGTGTGTGTATGTGTGTGTGTCTCCAATCATGCGCTCAGTGAAGTTGTGTTTTGTTTCATTCACACGTTTGAATAATCATGGTTTATTAGGCTACATTCAGACTGATTTTTTTGTGAGGTCATTCCCATTTCCAATTAAATGTGACTTGTATGTGATCTCCAGTGTGAACTTTAAATGGCCCAAAAGTGTCCCACATGCATATTGGAGGACACGACGACATCACATGCAGCGAGTGTGCTCAGTGTTTACGAAAGGTGCCTAAACGTTGGGCTCGTCTCCCAAAATACGATCCAGTTCTTCGTAAAATAGACAGGTTACACGTCCACAGTAGAACCCTGCACTCCTGCAAGACCCGACACAAAACAGTGTGGCGTGGGACACATTTTGAAAGCTCATTGCGGCACGGGTGGGAGCAGGTGGGTGAGAGGATAAACTGCAGTCCCACAAACTAAAATATGAGTGTAAAGTCAAATATACAAATGATTCATGTTTGTCTATCATACATCATTTGTGCTGGATATTTTATATGGCATTAAAAAAAATATTTTAAGCAGCCTAAATTTTTCCCTAACCTAACCTAACCTATTCCTTTCCGCTTCTCCGTGTTTGATAGAGCTTAAGAAAGTGAATGTCCCCATCTTGCAGGACTTGCAGGCGAGAGTGAGACAAAATATCACAGATGTGGGCTGGAGCGGGAATGAAAACTACAATTCTTTGCGGGCGCAGGCAGGACCGAAAATTCTGTCCTGCACAAACCTCTAGTCCACGGCCACTTTGTTTGAGTCTTTAGTCTCCTTGTATTTGTCTCGCAGGCTCTTTATTTTTTGTTGACATTGGAGCCAGATCTGCCTGTAGTTGCACTAGGACATTTGTTTGGCACTCATTTCAAAAAAACGCCCGGTTCTGATAAGATGCCTCTAATTTGACCTGAATACAGCGATCCCCCCAAATATGAATAAATTCTCTAACCTCGCTTTCCCTTCATTGATGAAACTCAGAGTCTGACGTGTAGGTCGGGATGAATGTGACCTGACCTTTCAAACTGAAGTCACATGTCAAAAGATCAAATATGTATCGGTTTTAGGAGCACATATCTAAGTGGCCTGGGTCACATTTGAAAAAATCAGATCTGTGTCGTTCAGACTGTCAGACTGATCAGATACAGGTCACATGGGGTGAAAAAATCGAAATGCTCCGTTCCACCTTGTGAAGTCATGAAGCTGTAGGTGTATGGAGTTTAAAACCCAGTGGAGCACTTCCCATATAATCACATGACATCACAAGGTGGAAGGTGGTGTAGAATTCAAACTAAATCTGCAGGATTTGAGTGTTAAACGTGTGAATGTGTGAATTTGTGATGAGAAAATAATATATAACATCAGAAAATAGCGTAATATAGCCGCTTTAATAACTGCAAATCAATCAAAGACGACAGATAAGACATGACACAGGAGGTATGCGCTGTGAGGAGAGTGAAAAAATGAAATAAAACAGATTTATTGTGTGATTGTGAGCTGTGGATGTGAAGGCCGCTTGTGTTTTCATGGTTAGAAGTGGTGATAAATCAGAGCGACTGTTGGCACCGGTTCTCCTCTAGAGCTTTAGATAGGCTGGACACTGTGTATTCAGTTTAATACATCTAGAACGTCCACATTTGAGACAAGGCTAAATATGATCTGCCAAAGTCCATTACGCGCGTTTCACTGTCCGTGTACCCTTTGTTCTTTTGAATTTCCATTAAGAACCAAAAACAGTAAAATGGGAAAACAGTTTCAGTCTCAGTCTCAGTGCCTATTTTAATTTTGATATTTTATTCTCTGGTCATGAATGGGCTGAGTGCAAAACAATTTTCTTAAATTACCAGTACACACTTGTTTCACAATTCTATTATTAACAGCCACTAGTGATGGGCGAATGGAGCCTCGTGAAGCATTGACACCTCAGTCGCAATATTGTCTCAAATGGTTCGACGTGTCTGAGGCCTTGGAGAAACACTGACCTCTAGTTGGACAAATTTAACCATTGTCACGCAGGTGTCTCAGCATCGATGAAGTATTGTTAGTGTAAGACAATACTTGTGTGCAGAGCGACACCGTACCTAACAACAACAATAATAATGATGATTTAAAATAATATGTAAAGAGCAACATAAATAGCAGCTGTAAATAAGAAAATAGGTGACCTTGTTCATTGGAATTAGATCAAAATGATCCCAAACCATGAATTGCTTTTTTCCACTTGAAGATGCCATCGAAAATGAAACAAATGCCAAGTCACCAAAAGTCACCAAAATCACCACTAACGTCACACAGTACTCCTCACTACCAACATTTTTAAGAAATATTGGTGCATCTTTTATACTGTAGCAGTTTAGCGCTTGTCAAACCACGAAAGTGCGCTGAACACTCTGAAGCACTCTGAACCAATCACAGAGCGGAACATTCGCTGAGCCAATGAAACGCTTCGATACACTGAAGCGATTGACACGCAGAGCGAAGCAGTAGGGGGAGGGACCGACACTTCCACACTTTGGTCATGTGAGCGGCTGCTGCGAGACGAGCTCCGAGGCAGTGCCTCAGAGCCATTTGTTTCAGAAAGAACGAGACATGCTCCGGAGCTCCGTCTCATTTACCCATCACTACCAACCACCACAAACCAGAGTGTTGCGGTTTTTGGTTTTGAAAATGCGGTCACCCTAAGTTTGTTGTTACTGACCTATGGCTGTCCATGGGGTTCAGAATAAAAAATTGTTAGAAAGTTAGAAATGTACTTTTTTCCTTGAAAAGCTGAGAGTTGCGGCTGTCCAAGCATATTTATTGCATTATCCTACGTCACACTCACAATGCATGATGATGTAGGGAAAACGAGTGTCCAATAGGAACTTTGTTTTCTTCCAAACTCATGTGCTCTGTCCATTTCGATCGGTCCAAACTTTGCCAAAGAGTGTAGTGAGTCAAAATGGTCGATGCTCTGAGCGTCTGTGTTCGTAACAATTGAAAAAGTCGCTCTAAGTGTTTTTCTATTTCAAATAAATGGCAAATTACTAGTGTTGGGAAGGGTTACTTTTAAAATGTATTCCCCTAGAGATTAAAGATTACATCCCCCAAAATGTAGTTTGTAACATAATCCATTAAATTATTTAAAGTGAGTAATGTAATCTGAATACTTTGGATTACTTGATATTGTCATGCTTTTTAAAACGACATGAATGTAGCAAACACATCCTGATAGAGAAATGATTTTTATATGAGATCACTGCTGCCTTCAATTATGTCCACCCTACTAAGTGTCATATTGTTTAGACCTGGTTTGTCCTGGTTTTAGACAAAGTTTTAGACCTGGTTTAGTCCTGGTTTTAGATCTGGTTTTAGACCTGGTTTAGTCTTAGTTTAGTCCTGCTTTAGTCCTGGTTTTAGTCCTGGTTTTAGTCCTGGTTTAGTCCTGGTTTAGTCCTGGTTTAGTCCTGGTTTTAGTCCTGGTTTAGTCCTGGTTTAGCCCAAAATGTGAAAACAGGAAAATTCTGCCCTGTAATCCTTTTATTTCAACAAAGTATCTGTAATACTCACTGAAACCGTAACTGTAACTGAATACAGTTACTCATAATTTGTACTCTGATTATGTAATCCCGGTACATGTAATCTGTTACTCCCCAACACTGCAAATTACACATATTGGTTTGCGTAATTGTGCATCCCTTGGTGTCGTGACTCCACGCCCCAGGTCTTCCTCCTCACTCGTTCCCTCTGTCTTGTCTTTTAAAGGAATCACTGCTATGACCACAGCCAATGATACTGAGCGGGAGGAAATGTTCAGTTAGTTCTGTCCACTCGGTCCTTCACTCCAATATAAAACACATCAAAAATAAAATCACAGCAAGTTAAATAAGTAAACAAGGACTTATCTTCTCACATTTGACAAGTTGGTGCACATTTGTGAGCGCCTATTTGATGATAGGTGGGATAAATGTGACCTGGCCGTTAGGAACTTTGTTTTCCTCCAAACTCATGCACTCCATCCATTTTGATTGGTCCAAACTTTGCCAAAGAGTGTAGTGAGTCAAAATGGTCGATGCTCTGAGCGTCTGTGTTTGTAACAATTGAAAAAGTCGATCTAAGTGCACTTATTTCTCAAATAAATGGCAAATTACGCATCTTGGTCTGCGTAATTGTGCATCCATTACTATTTTCATTTTCAGATTTATTTCAGTCCAAATGAACAAATCCAAATATACCTCATGGAAATGCAGGAAGTGATGTGGCTCTGTGTCCTGGACCTGGCACCAGCTTTTTCCATGACTGACACTAGGAAAGTGTCAGACAGGACTTTTTTGTTGTTGTTGTTGTTTTGAGGGAAATAAGGATATTTTGAATTTACTTACAGACTTGATATTTTATACTTTTGTAGCTAAGGCCCTAAATTAAGCATTTTTTATGTCCAAAAAGTTGCTTGCTGTGTGTTTTGTATGAATGAGTGTGGATTTTATTTTCCTATTTTTTTCTCATGTGTATTTCTGGTCCTGTATCATTTATTACAGTCGTATGACACAACTACAGCAGCAGATTGCGAAATAACAGGTTGTACTGAAAAAAGGATGTGTAACTAGTGCTGTCAAGTGATTACAAAAATTGAGAGATTAATTAATTATGATCTGTAATTAATTAATCTAATTAATCTCTTTTTTAATCTCACCAAAAATTAGGTGAGAAAAGCTTCAACTTGAGGTATTTTCATTTGAATTCATTATTACATTATTTTCATACTATCATTAACGTTTTTATAGAAGTATCATCATTATTACTATTACTAATCTGCATAAATAAACTCAATTTTACAACAGATAAACCATCACCACTCTAGAACCACATCAGCTGTTTGACATTATAATGTGTTTAATGCAGATTTGCGCAAGTCTCACAGATACAAAACTTAAAACCACATGACTCATTTGCATAAACTAAGCGGAGAAAAAAAAAAAAACGCTCTTGTGCACTGATGCGGTTCAGCTTCTTTTGGACTAAAGGACATGACTCAGTGGAATATAGATGTTCTCTCTATGACAGAGGGATGTTGATGCTGAAGGTGAGTCTGTTCTGTGTCATGATGTTTTCAGATCAGACGTGTGCAGGTTTATCGCAGATGCGGCGAGAACAGATATGAAAATTACAATTCTTTGCGGGAGCAGGTGGAGCAGGACTGCACAGTGCGGGACTGTGTTCCAACAACACATAAAAACAGATTTTATAATAAGGCAACTCACATACAGAAACAGTAAAGTTAGAGATTAAAAATAAGATTAACGCGCTAAATATGACTGTAATTAATTCAACTTAATTAATGCAATAATTTGACACCCCTATGTGTAACACTTCATTAGGGGGTAAAAGGGAGAGTTTCAATAGCAACAATTAAGAAAAAAATCCAGGCGAGGACAAATGTACTAAAATGGCCCTTAGTTCTGGAAGGGTTAAAAATTTTGTCGTCATAATATGTCATTTTTTGAAGGGAAAAAGTCCTCAAAATGTTGCACAAAACAGGAACTGAGACCCAAATATAAATAGATATCCATAGTAATATCATGTCAAAATATATGCACATTCCCACAATATTACAGCTAGAATGACTTCTCATTAGTACTACACAAATACACATAACTCTACATGGTACTGCGCTGTACTGTGTCCAGCTCGAGCATGTCAGTGAAACTCAAGGACAGGCGGCCATTTCCACAGCAGCACTGGTTCTCGTGTGGAGGTCGGAAACATAAAAGTGTGGAGCGGTTTATTCTCGTGTTCGTCCCCAGAGTCTGATCGAAATGATAAGAGACGCTCAGAGACAAAAGGACAGAGCCTGAGACAAACAAGACCAGACCCGAATGTGCAGAGTCAGAGGAAAACGGCCCCGACACCTGAACATGGCGAGAGAATGTGCAAACGGCAACACAACAAACTGTAGATCAGACACACCGCTGTGCAAGGAGAGGCGTGACACTGACTGTAAATTATCATTGTTTTCTGCAGTTTTTTACATCACACAGAGCAGTCAGAGCAGGTTATAGACTATCAAACTGGTTTTTATGTGTTTTCACAGGCATTAAAGGTTGTATGGAGGATTTTTTGTTTTGTTTCAAATTGTCAGTGAAAGTTTAAAATACCATTAAAGAGACGTAGCAGCCTTGTAATTATGATAACCAAAAAAAAAAGAATGAAAATCTATCAACTGTGGACATAGTGAGGCCAGATAAACATCAGTCAATAGAAAACGAGGCTCCCTTATTTTCTATTGGCTGTTAGGTTGTCAATCAGACTCCTTACGTGTAACTGACTCGTCGGGATTATGTGGTTTATGCAGAGGTTCTTAGAGGCTTTTTCAAACTGTGGCTTCCTCACAATTCGCACAAAGTTTGTTGCGATGGCGGACGAGAATCCACGACCAGTTTGCCGCAAAAGAAAGTCCGTTTTTGAGGTCGCTGAAAGAAGAAGAGTAGTAGAAAAGGAGCAAAGCTAAACTGAGGTGATTCTTGGAGATCTCTTCCAGCGATGGCGCGAATGAAGCAGATGAAGGGTCTAAAAACTGACACGTCGGTCGATAAATTACTTCTAGACAGGTCACTGCAACTGTAATTCTGAACGTGCATTGGCTGTAAACAAGCGTGATTTCTAGAGTAAAGAGGCGGGAGGAGATGTTTCTACTGAGGGAGCTGTGGAGGAGGAAGGTGGTGTCACGCATGCACAACATTTGAAAAGGACTGTTGCTGTATTTCACTTCCCTTAAAAAATCCTCTAGACAACCTTTAAAGAGCTTATATTACACAAAACTGACTCTTGTGAGCGTTTAGTCAAGTTATAATGATCTACCCTCCTCAAAACAGACCCGCAGTTGTGTTTTGTTTCATTCACACATGTTTGAGTAATACTTTATTATTACCGTATTTTCCGGACTATAAATCGATTAGGAGTGTAAGTCGCACCAGCTAAAAAATGCATAATGAAGAAGAAAAAAAACAACAAAACATTTATAAGTTCCACTTTTTAGGGGAAATGTATTTTATAAAATCAGAGACCAGGAACTGACATTTCAAGTGTGTAAAGTCAAGTTCTAGTAATAACAATAGAAGAGAGAACAACAGACTGTTAACGTCACATATGAACAGTTCTTCAGATAAACTATAACATAAACAACAGAACAGAACAAGTTTACCAAACTCTCCATCTCACTCCAAATCACTAAATCCATTCAATTTTTCATCCTCAGTGTCACTTCTGAGCAACTCCAACCTGTTTACCTCCAACTTCAGAGGTAAACAGAGCGCTGCTTCCTCTTCTGTGTAGCTGTCGTCAGACTCAGCATCAGTTCCAGTTAAAATTATTTGGGCCTTTCTTAATCCCAACAGGATGGTTTCAGTGTCACTGAAGTCCAGGCTTTGTCCATCCATCCAGTGACTTCAGGAAAGTTTCATGTTTCTCTCTCACTCCAAATTTTCTTTCTGCTGCTTGATTTTCATTTTCAGTTGCAGATTTCATGACTTGCAGTTTGTAATCTGCAAAATCTGATTTTGTTTTTGGGGCATTTGTGTTCAGTCTTCTCAGTCGTCTTTATAAGTTTGTTTAAATGTTAAATTGTTCAGTGGTGCAGAAGTAATGGTGCGATCGACTGACATGATACAGACAGAACAGAGGCTCTTTCTGCAGGAGACATGTGCAGTAGAGTGAAGTGACAGTGGTACAGGAGGAACAGGAGCAGCAGATACTCACACACAAGACTAGAGCCTCTCCATGCTTCACTGTGAACATTTTAATATATAAGTCACAGGAAACACCCAAACCATGAGAAAAGTGCCATTTATAGTCTGACAAATACGGTAGTGTGTCTACATCTCCAAAACTCAAAATTAGGGTGACTAGATATTCAAAATTATCTAGTCACACCCAACAACCATGTCAACCTGGGACACACCCAGGTTTGGATGGTTCTTGGTTTCATAATAAAATTGTGAAAAGAGCACTTACATCATTCACACGTGTCAGTATTTCATCTGAGGGACTTCTGTCATTGTATTTTTATTTTTTTTATTTTTTTGCTTTATGCTCCTTTTCAGGCATGGTTTTCTGTATTTTGGCTAAAAGAAAAAGACAATATATTGGCATCTTTAATGTATCAAATATAACAAATTGGTCAAAAATAGGGACAACTGGGACATTTTGTAGTGATTGATCTAATGTAATAAACAGGAAATGGTGCAGTGAAGTGATCTGATTGGTCAGAATTCACCTCATCAAACCCTGAAACACAGATGAGAACAGCCAATAAGAAAGAGCCTCTGTCCTCCTCACTCACAGGATCGATTACTTCAGCTTTGGCATTTTAGATCTTTGCTGCGAAATATTTCATTGCGAATTTGACACTCTGAATTTTGACTGTTGAAGTTGAGGAGTTGAAATATCTGTGCTGAATATTTAAAAGGTGACATTTTTGTTTTGAATTTGAAACATTGGAAAGTAAAAAAATCTAAGTGAGAAATTCTGCGGTATTTAAAATTCTAAATCTGTTGGAACAAACGATTTTCTGTATCTGTGGTTCTGCTTTAGGGAAATGTAAGTAGCTTTTCTCTCAACCAAAGTCAGGATGTGGTTGTAAAAGGTGATTAAAAGAGCAGAGTAATGTAGTGAGAGAGCTGAGCTGTGACTGACACAACCATTAACCCGAGTGAACCACACCACAGTCTGGACTGACATGTGAACAGGGACTTTTAGGCTTTATTTTATGAAAAGCCCAAAGTATATTACCAAAAAATGGTAAAAAAAATATGTGTATAATGTGTTTCTCACCTTCCACGGTGGTTGGTCTCTCACCCTCATCCAGCTCGGGTCCTCTACCAGAGGCCTGGGAGCTTGAGAGTTCTGCGCAGTATCTTTGCTGTCCCCAGTACTGCACTTTTCTGGACTGAGATGTCCGTTGTTTTTCCTGTTGTAGCCTCTTCCAGTTTGGGGGTTACAGCCCCGAGTGCTCCGATCACCACAGGCACCACTGATGCCTTTACTTTCCAGGCTCTCTCCAGCTCTTCCTTGAGCCCCTGGTATTTCTCTAGTTTCTCGTGTTCCTTTTTCCTGATATTACCATCGCTTGGTATTGCGATGTCAACCACCACGGATCTGCTCTGTTTCTTATCCACCACCACTATGTCTGGTTGGTCCATCACCATCCTGTTAGTCTGTATCTGGAAGTCCTAAAGGATCTTGGCTCGGTTGTTCTCCATAACCTCACTGTAAAGCCAAACATTCAAAGTAATTAAATAGATTAAGTCGTGTACACTAAAATTTTTAGAAATAGTCCAACTAACTTAATTATGTCAAGTTGCTGTAACACATTCCACACTTTTTTAACTTAAAAACATAGATGAGGTACAACTTAGTAGAATTAAGTAGTTAAAAATAATATCTAATTTGTGTATAATGTACTAGGTGTATACTACAATGTGTAATGTATGTAAGTATGTATGCATTATCAAACTATATACATATTATATAATATTGATTAGACTAGTTAAATCCTCTGACTTTAACGTGGGGTCTCATACTGTGGAACATTCCAGGCAGGTGACGGACTCCCAACCAAAAAGTTACACAGCGCATCTTTAAAGATACATTTTAATGCCAGAGAATGGATGTAGTTTTTTTTGTTTGTTTTTGTTTAATATAATTTTTTATTATATTATTATTATATTGTCTGAAAATATGTTCCCTAAAGAGTACAAACCAAGTGAAATATATGAAAAACAAAAAGAGAAACACTCAAGGCAGTTTATAATGTTTTTTACATTTTTATTTTATTTTTTTTGCTGTGATTTAAACCTTCTCAAAATAATCATATATTATTTTTGCCAAGGCTCAAACCCGTGGTTAAATTGTCAGTCAGTAGTTAAAGTTTGGGACACACCGTTACAATGTGTTTCCTTGCATCGAAAATCCAAGAGAATCAAAAGGAAAGGGAAGAGTCTAAAGTGGAGCAAAGTGAGTTTTCTTCTGGGTATTTACCCTGAACAAACCTTCTCAAAAGAACCTTACATTCCTTGGCTAAGGTTCCATCCAGTGACTTAACTCAGAAGAAACTCCCTCACATTACCCCAGGTCTTAAACATCCTGGATTTTCCCCCTCCTCAGATCTTTTTTATTTCCCCCCGAAAACAGAGGGAATGGGGAAGTGAAGAAGTTTAACACTGGCTTAAAGAGACTTAAGCCAAAAGAAGTATACAGTAGGTTTTTCTCCTTTGGTTTATCCCAAACAATTTCTACTGCTCTCTGGATCGCACTTGTATCATTGGAGATGTTTGGTTCTCCTGTTGATGTTACTAAATTTGTGGGAGGCCAGATTATAGGAGGATATAGAATGACTGATGGTTCAAAACTCTTCAGGTAATAAGAGCGTTGCAAGACTCTTTCTTACTGAAGGACAACGGACCACAGACTCCTATTGCACTTGCTGAAATCACGGTGTCTGTAGTTTGTGGGCTTGTATATGCCTCGTCAAGATAAGTAAGTATTATTGGAGGGTATAGAACAACTGATTGTACAAAGCCCGACTCTTCAGTTAGTGAGAGCGTTGTAAGACTCTTTCTTACTGAAGGACAACGGATCACTGTCTCCTCTGTTGCGTTTTGTAAAATTGCATTGTTCATAGTTTGTGGGCTTGTAGTTGGCTCGTCAGCAAAAGGAAGTATTGTCGGAGTACATAGAACAACTGACGGCTCAAAGCCCGGCTCATTTGTTCCTAAGAGGGTTGCCTTAGATCACTCGCCACCTCTAGTGGACTCATTCCCATTTTAGGAACCTTATGTGTATATATATATGTGTGTGTGTGTGTGTGTGTGTGTATTTTACAGTTATTTTGGCACATTTATATCAATGTTTTTATAAATCTATCTCCATTTTATCTGATTAATGTTCATTTAAGCTTAAAAAAAAGACAAGCAAACTTTACTACTCTGAAACACTCTGTGCTCCTTTTTGGACCCTCAGCCACAGTTTGAGAACCTCTTCTTTAATTCCACTTCCACTGGCACTTTACACAAAACAAGTGAATCAAGAGTTTATTTTTCAAGTTCATAACATTTACAGCTACATTCTTTTACTGGTTTGCAGTGATGTTGACCCTCTGCACTTTCACAGGCCATAATGAAATATGATCACACTCGTCAAGTGTCAGACCGACTGAGTCCAAGACCAAGACTGTAAAAAAGCGTTCTCGAGTACTATGACATTAATTGACATATTATCTGATATATTTAAGATGGAAAAGCTAACAATAAACATTCAAAGAGACACATTTGATTGTATTTGGAACAAATAAAGTAAATATACGACCCCAATCCGAAAAAAACAAAAACAAAACTGTAACTTCTCCATTTCTGGTGAAGATTTGTTCTATATTATTTGACATTATATAACACAATATTTTTGATGGTCTTTTTGTTCCTGTAAGATCCTCTCTTCTTCTAAATAGTTTAGTACTTTTTGCTTTTTTCTTTCTTTTTTGTTATACATCAAAAATAGAAAGATCACATTTGAAGTGGAAATCTGGAATATGTCAGTATTTGCTCTTTCCAAATAAAAAGTCCGAACTGCAGCTTCGGAATCATAAGATCTGCCCTGACTCATGTTCATGTGCTCTGTTCTCTGTCTCTGTCAGTGTCACAGAGCCTCCATGACACAGTCCAGTCTTATAGGTTGTATGGAGGATTTTTTTTTTTAGTTTCAAATTGTCATTGAAAGTTTAAAATACCGTTACAGAGACGCAGCAGCCTTGTAATTATGATGACCAAAAAAAAAAAAAAAAGAATGAAAATCAACTGTGGACGTAGTGTGGCTAGATAAACATCAAACAATAGAAAAAAAAAGGCTCCCTCATTTTCTATTGGCTGTTAGGTTGTCAATCAAACTCCCTACATTTCTAGTGTAACTGACTCGTCGGCGCACAGGGATTATGTGGTTTATGCAGCAGTTCTTAGAAGCTTTTTCAAACTGTAACTTCCTTACAATTCGCACAAAGTTTGTTGCGATGGCGAATGTGAATCCACGACCAGTTCCCTGCTAAACAAAGTTGTTTTTTGAGGTCGCTGAAAGAAGAAGAGAAGCAAAGAGCAAAGCCAAACTGAGATGATTCTTGGAGATTTCTGCCAGAGATGGCGCGAATGAAGCAGACGAAGGGTCTAAAAACTGACGCGTCGGTTGCTAAATTACTTCTAGACAGGTCACTTCAACAGTAATTTTGAATGCGCACTGGTTGTAAACAAGTGTGATTTCTAGAGTAAAGAGGCGGGAGTAGACCTATAACGATAACAGATTTTGCTGGACGATTAATTGACCAAGAATTTATTGCGATAAAGGATAATATTGACATTTTGAGACCAGTTTCAACAAATATTATGACCATGGAATAAAAATGCAAATACACCCTTTCAAAGATCAATAAACCTTACTTTCTAAAAAACATTTAACACAGGAAGTGTAAGACAAACAAAAACAACAGGCCTAAATAAAACAGACTTAACATAAGAATAGTCTAATCATGTGTCTGGCTCACAGCAAGGACTTGTTAACATAAATGAACTTGAATAAACCATTTTTGAACCAAATACAACCAAAGCAATAAATAAAATAGATTATTAAGTCTCTGTAACAAAATTGCCCTTAAAAGTGATTTTAGTCACTGACTTACATTGGAATATAGTGTCTCTCTCTGTGGCTGCTGCTGTTGCCTCGACATTTTGGTCATTTAAATGTTCGTATTAACCTACAGGATCCTATTTCGCTCTGAGGGAGCCTCTGTCCTGTCTGGTGTCGTGTCAGTGTCTTATGGGATTTCAGTGGATTTCGGGCTCTCCCGGGGACGGGGCTAGTGGTGTCGCTCGATCAGGTTTGGGTTTATCGGCTGTTGGGGTTTGAGACATTTCTTCTCGTCGTTTGCGCTCGCTGCATTTGATGCATGTGGCTGTTGAGACGTATCCTGCTCAGTGCTACCAGTGCTGATTTGGCATCGTGACTTGTTTTGTCACACGGAGATGAACTGTTTTGGTTCTGACAGCGGTGCTTGTGTTGCGGCTTCATGTTCAGCCGCATAGACAGCAGCGCTTTCTGCACTCAGGCTGACGCGCATCCGCTGTGCTGATAAACACAGAGCACGTTAGTTCAAGCATCATTACACTTGGGTCTGGTCAAGCGGTAACGGAGGGAAACAGGGGCAGATTTTTTACATTCAAACAGCTCTTATTCAGAAACTAGAGGGACTATTGAAATAAGTAAAGTATCAGAATGTAGGAAAGAGTTAACACTCCAACAGGGTAAAGTTAAACCTGTGATATTCTTTCAAGTTGTTGACAAAAAATTTTAAAACTGTGTCGGTAACGGAGGGAATGAAATATGCAGCACTTTTTGGGCAAAAAATACAAACAGTGATAACTAGCGGTTCTCACTTACATATCCTTAACAAACTGGTTTGAATATTTGTTTCATATAGTTTTCTACCATATGGTACAAGATTAGGTTGAAAAACCTCTTACTTTTTGAGTAATGAGATTTTTTATTAAGAAAGGTCATGGTAACGAAGGGAAAAGTAACGGAGGGAAAATTGTGCAAGCAAGTAGAAGGATGCATGATTTTGCATAATTTGTCATCTTTTTTCTTCGGAATACTTTAATATTACTTCAAAATGAAAGGAAACTATTTCTATAAAATATGTCAGTCCTTCCAACCTAATTTTTATCATTTTAAGTAAAAAAAAAAAACCATGTACCTTCGTCAACAGTTCAAAGATCGAATAACACAAGATACAAAAATACATCCATTTATTTACATGATTTGCAGGTCTTTGAAATTTGGGAAATAATTTTTGTTCCATGTTTCATACATGGTCTGTTTAAAACGTATGTAACTTTAGAACCAAAAAAGGTACAGAAAAAAGGTAAACAGTTTCATAAACTAGAGTACATATGTATCTGTTGAATACATTTTTATATCAGATGCATTAACTTGAATTTTTGGCCTTGCTGTTTACTTCTGCTTGACCAGGCCCAGTTGTTAAATGAGAGGTGTCAGAGAGTGATAGAAGCTTCTAACATTCAGTCTCTTTGAGAGCAAGAGAGAGCGAGGAAAACAAACAAGCTGCAAATAGAATTTATCGCAGCCGGAAAAGTTATCAAGCTCGTTAAAAGTTATCATACGATTAATTGATTTATTGATTATTGTTACAGGCCTAGGCGGGAGGAGATGTTTCTACTGAGGGAGCTGTGGAGGAGGAAGGTGGTGTCACACATGCACAACATTTGAAAAAGGACTGTCGCTGTATTTCTCTTCCCTTAAAAAATCCTCTATACAACCTTTAAAGCTCCACTGTGTGACTTTCTGCTGGGATGTTTCGCAGTTTGACATTGAACCGTCCAAACATAAATGTACATGTGCCGAATAGATTTGACTTCAGGCAAAACAATCATCTCCATGGAAACAAATAGGCCAGAAAAGTGACCCGTTGCACCTTTGGACAGACGTGTGACCTGAGAGAGCAGAGAGCAGCCGAGTCGTGTCTGTGGAGCTCGTGTGCTGCACTGAACAAAAGTGCAATAGATCGTCCGAGTCGTGTCACGCTGTGTCCTGTGCTCCTATTGACCCCATCACTGCTCCCAGCAACGTTCTGCTTTCTATCTGGGACACTTCCTCTCTCTCTATCTATCCTCTTTCTCTCTCCCTCTTTCTTTCGTTCTTTCTTTCTTCTCTCTCTCTCTCACACACACACACACGCACTCTCTTGCTCTTTTTCTACCCTCTCTCTCTCTCTCTCTCTCTCTCTCTATCTATCTATCTATCTATCTATCTATCTATCTCCTCTCTCTGTCTCTCTTTATCTTCCTCCAACTCTCTCTCTCTCCCTCCCTCTTTCTTACTTTCTTTCTTTCTTTCTCTCACTTTCCTCTGCTCTGTTAGACTATCTCTTCATCTCTTTCCCAGTCTCTCTTCCCCTCCCTTTCTCTGTCTTTCTTCTCTCTCTCTCTCTCTCTCTCACACACACACACACACACACACACACACTCTCTGTCTTTCTCTGTCTCTCTTTTTCTATCCCCCCATCTGTCTCTATCTCTCTCTGTGTGTATGTCTCTATCTATCTGTCTGTCTGTCTCTTCTCTCTGTCTATCCACTCTCTCTCTTTATCTTCCTCTCTCTTCTTCTCTCTTCATCTCTCTTTCTCTCTCTCCCTCCTCTTTCTTTCTTTCTTTCTTTCTTCCTCTCTCATTCTCCTCTGCTCTGTTAGACTATCCTTCATCTCTTTCCCAGTTTCTTCCCCTCCTCTTTCTCTCTTCCTTTCTCTCTTTCTCCATTTCATTCTTTCTTTCTCTCTCACACACACTCTCTCGTGTGTGTCTCTCGTTTTTTAGCCCCCCCTCTATCTATCTATCTATCTATCTATCTATCTATCTATCTATCTATCTATCTATCTATCTATCTATCTATCTATCTCCTCTCTCTGTCTAGTCCCTCTCTTTCTTCATCTTCTTCTCTCCATCTCTCCATCTTTCTCTCTCTTTCTCTCCTCTGCTCTGTTAGACTATCTCTTCATCTCTCTCCCCTTCTCTTCCCCTCTTCTTTCTCTCTCTCCTCCTGCTCTAGACTGTCTCTGTCTCTTTGCCCACTCATCCCTCTCTCCCTCTCATCCCTCTCTCCTGATGTCCTGTGGGCCTGGGGCTGGTCGTGGTCGTGGTGTTGGTGGCTACAATGAGCAGGCGTCTCTCTGCACACACACACACACACACACACACACACACACACACACACACACACACACACACACACACGCACACACACACACACACAACAGTGTACATGACTCTATAGAGCCCATAGATTTCCGTTTGGAAAGAGTGGATCGATGCACTTGAAAACGCTCGACAAAAACTCCTCTCAGAGATAAAGTGCTGGAGCTTTAGGACGTGTGGACATCGAAAAACTCATTTTGAGAATCCAGCGTCAATAATGAACGTGACAAAGTTGTTCGCACAGAATCGTTTCTGTCTTCACAAAAAAAAATCTATTGTTACAAAGAACTGACCATGAGTTGAAATAGAACAGTATGCTCCACTTCTAATTGGGCTTTTATTGACTTATTTATTGACTTGTCTTTCCTGCTAATAATGTTCAGATGTGTTACTAATGTTGCTCTATTAAACTGTTAAATGAATAGAATTAGATTTGTTTTATAGATACATTTTTGATGTGTTTATTCGGTACTATTTTGTATTCCAACCACAAGAGGGATCAGCATTTTTTGGGAGAGGTTTAGGTCTGGGCGTTTGAAGATTTTAAAAGTTGTGAAATAAAAAAGAATGCTATGAAATCCAGCCTTTGTCCTGTCAGATCAACTTGAGCAGTTTGAATTCCCCAAAATGCCCTTTGTTCTATGGAGAGTTCTTTCTGGAGCCAGCAGCTGCAAGACCTGAAGTGACCACTAATCAAACTCAGGTCAGAGGGAAGAGACTTATTTATGGAGGAAGAAAACTTTCAGAAATATTTGTGTGCATAGGATAGAAGTCTGTGTATATTTGGGAAATTCATGCATATTTGTTTGTAGTTGAGCGTAAACTCTCGAATGAGTCCAGTCGTATATAAAATGTGCTGTGTGTATTTTATCCTTCAGAATATGAATCGAAAAGTTCCGACATCAACATTTACAATCATGAAATGAAAATGTACGATTACACTTTCTTCAGTACTAATACGAATTCACAGACACGACTTTACTGTCAAAAATCCGTCATCACTTCACTTATTGAACAGAAGAAACATCGATCGAGATGCATGTGTCACCGCTTGGCAGCAACTTAAGTTCATTCATTTATTTTATTTGTTTGAGCAAAGTACAACAACAACAATACCAAAGAACAAGGATATGTACATGTACATATTTGGGACCTGGTGCTCAAAAGGAGTAGCCAGGCTGGTGCCACCTAGTGCCTCTGCTCAATTTCATTTCTCTCCAGCGACTAGGTCAGGAATGGGAATACACTAGACCAGGGGTGCTCATTACGTCAATCGCGATCTACCAGTCGATCGCAAAGGCATTTTGGGTAGATCATGTCCCGTCATCCATCTAGTCACGTCACGTAACTAATAGACAGGACAGCCAGTCAGATTACACCTGACCCGAAGTCACGTCAAGGCGCGAGTTAGCTTAAAGTTTTACTAGCTCTCCGTGTTTTAACTTCAATTTAAGAAAGGGCATAAACATGAGTGAGGGAGCCAGGCCAAGTAAAAAGACAAAAACTTATCACTTTCATACAGAATGGGAGGAGGATTTTTTTTTCACGATGTAATTTTCCAAGTGCGTTTGCCTTATCTGTCAGTGTACAATTGCAATACCAAAGAAGGGAAATGTGGAACGGTATTTTAGGACTACTCATAAAAAATATGACACCGACTTCCCAATGAAAAGCGACCTGAGAAAGACAAAGGTGAGAGAATTGAAGTGTCAGTTGTCTGGACAGCAGTCACTTTTCACACAACACAGTTCAAAAGTGAGAGCCGCCACTGAAGCATCATTCCAAGTAAGTCACCTCCTCGTTAAACACAAAAAGTCCTTCCAAGATGGAGAGATGGTAAAAGAGGCCTTTCTTCAAGCAGCTGATCCTGTTATTCCGAGACTTTAAAAATAAGACAGAAATAGTATCTTCAATCCAAGCTCTCCAGCTGTCAAGACACACAGTTATGCGTCGCAGTGAAGCCATTGCAGAGGATTTGACCTGGCAACTGTGGACAGACATTGCAGATTGTGAGTATTTCTCACTGCAAGTGGACGAGTCCACAGACTTGAGTGACACTGCCCAGATGTGTATTTTTATTCGTATGGTGTTTGCTAATATGACTGCAAAAGAGGAGCTATTAACAGTGCTCCACATGAAAGAACACACACGAGGAGAGGACATATTTCAGTCATTCAAAAACTTTATCGAAAAAACCCAGCTCCCAGTGTACAAACTGGTGTCCATCACCACGGATGGAGCACCTGCAATGATAGGGCTCATGAATGGATTTATAGCCAAGTGCAGGCAGGACGATGTTTTCCCTGACTTTTTGAATTACCACTGCATAATTCACCAACAAGCTTTGTGCGCTAAAATGCTAAACATGAAAGAAATCATGGATGTGGCAACGAAAATCGCCTGTTCTATTCGCACATCTGGAGAAGGCTGACAGTGACCACTCTGAGCTATTGCTACATACTGACGTGAGATGGCTTAGTCGAGGGAAATTCCTACAAAGATTTCGAAAGCTCTGTCCGGAGATTAAGGAGTTTTTCCGTGAGGCTGGACATGATGAATGCAAGCAACTAAGTGACGGTCAGTGGCTGTTAGACCTGGCATTTTTAACTGATCTGACAAACATGCTGAATGACCTTAATCTAGAGCTGCAAGGAAAAGATAAAAACCGTAATCAACATGATTAGCTCTGTTAACGCTTTCAAACGAAAAATGCAACTTTACTCCTCAAAGCTGCAGCGCAATGATTTGGCAAATTTCCAAAACTTGGCATCGGAGCTGGAGGCCCAAGGGAAAGCCCGTGTGTAACTTAACAGTGCGCGCTACACAGAGCAGATTGACAGTTGTTTGTCAGAGTTTGACAAACGCTTTCAAGATTTTTCTTTGCTTGAGCCAGTTGCCACATTCGTGTGCTATCCATTTCAGGAAGATGCTGACGTTTATTCACTTGCATAACACTGTTTCACCTGAACTCTGATAAAGAGGAAGAAGAAATTTTGACATTACAAACAGACTGAAGTCCAGAGCTCATGGACAGTTTTGGGACCTACTCACAGAGGAAAAGTACCCCAACATGAGGAAATGTGCTATCACCTTGACGGCATTATTTGGCTCCACTTATTTATGTGAGTCAGCCTTTTCCCACATGAGGATCATTAAGTCCATGTACCATTCCACTATGACTGATGACCATTTGGAAGTGTGCTTGAGGCTGGCTGTCAGCAGCTACTGCTCGAACTATGTATCCCTCGCTGATTCCATTCAGTGCAAGTCATCAGAGCAGTAATCATCATTCAAGTCATTACGAACATGTAAAAAGTTTAATTGTGTTGTGCAGTATTATCTCATGACGTTAAGCAAGGTACATCAAAATGTGTTCATAATACATTTACAAATAAATATATGTTTAACATTTTTGTATTAGGTGGTAGATCTTTCAGACACGATCATTTTAAAAGTAGCTCACATACTGAAAAAGTCTGAGCACCCCTGCACTAGACGGTTTGGAAAAACTCCGGAAGTGCAAGTTTGGACAGAAGAGTCATACATTCTGTGTTGTTTCCTTAAAGCCGGAATAAAGAGAATGTTTGGTGAATTTTATCAAGGGGAAAGACGTTATTGTCCTTCTTCCTACAGGATTTGGGAAAAGCTTAATATACCAGTTAGCCCCATACATCATGACCAAATAGCAGCAATCAAGGAATCAGGCTAAGAAATCTGTGCATATTTCGGAAATTAATGCATATTTGTTTGTAGTTGAGTTTAAAATAAATATTTGTAAACTCTCGAGTGAGTCCAGTCATACATAAAATGTGTTACATGTATTTTATCCATATGAACTGAACATTTCCGACATCAAGAATTACAATCACAAAATGAAAATGTACAATTACAATATCTTCAGTACTGTCAAAAATACGGCATCACTTCACAGGCATTATTTATTGAGCAGAAGAAACATTGATTGAAATCAGGCGGCAATTTAAGATGTAGTGCAGGGTAAAAGCGGAGGGTAAAAACTGAGTTCATTCATTCATTTTATTTGTTTGAGCGAAGTACACCAACAACAACAATATCAAAGAACAAGTACATATTTGGGACCTTGTGCTCAAAAGGAGTTGGATGAAGTTTAAAAAACTTCTAGAGTAATGGCATAACAAGGAGCTGCCATTCAAGAGTTTACGAATATATATTTATGTTCAACAATACACACGGATATTTCTGAAAGCTTTCTTACTCCATACTTATTCAGGTCATATTACAGATCCATGAGGTTGCACGTTCTGTCTGTCTAGATGTTTCCTCCAGCTTATCCATCCTCCCTCATCAACCTGAACATTTACAACAAGAAGATTCTGCTGATGAGCTTAAAGGTTGTATAGAGGATTTTTTAAGGGAAGAGAAATACAGCAACAGTCCTTTGTCAAATGTTGTGCATGTGTGACACCACCTTCCTCCTCCACAGCTTCCTCAGTAGAAACATCTCCTCCTTACTCTAGAAATCACACTTGTTTACAACCAGTGCGCGTTCAGAATTACTGTTGCAGTGACCTGTCTAGAAGTAATTTATCGACTGACGCATCAGTTTCTAGACCCTTCGTCTGCTTCAGTCGCACAATCGCTGGAAGGAATCTCCAAGAATCACCTCAGTTTGGTTTTGCTCCTTTTCCCCTTCTCTTCTTCTTTCAGCGACCTCAAAAACGGACTTTCTTTTGTGGCGAACTGGTCGTGGATTCTCGTCCGCCATTGCAACAAACTTTGTGTGAATTGTGAGGAAGCTACAGTTTGAAGAAGCCTCTAAGAACCTCTGCATAAACCACGTAACCCCCGCGCGCCGACGAGTCAGTTACACAAAAAATATAGGGAGTTTGATTGACAACCCAACAGCCAATAGAAAATGACGGAGCCTCGTTATCTGTTGGCTGATGTTTATCTGGCATCACTACGTCCACAGTTGATAGATTTTCATTCTTTTTTTTTTTTTTTTTGGTCATCATAATTACAAGGCTGCTGTGTCTCTGTAATGGTATTTTAAACTTTCACGGACAATTTGAAATTAAAAAAAAAAAAAAAATCCTCCATACAACCTTTAAGATCTGGAGATGGGTGCCACTGCTTCTGGTTAAAGCCCACTGGCATTGAAGGAAGTGTCAAATGCAGAGGATGTGCCATCACCTCAACTTAAATATGGTTCATTTAAAGTTTGGGCTGGCACATGTCATGCTATGGGTTTTGTATAATATCGATCATATGAAAAGGCTTTGAAATGTTGTCCATGACTCAAATGTCTTTCACCACCCTTTTAACTAAACCTAAAGCCTGTTAGAATGTTGTTACCTCCTCCAAAACACACCTGGAGTTGTGTTTTTCATTCACACATTTGAGGAGTCCACATCTCCAAAGCTCAAAATGCTCCTTTCCACCTTGTGATGTCATTTAGTGGTAGTTTTCAAGTGAACAGCTCGTTTTACCTTTTGTTCAACAGAGATGGGAAGTACTCAGCCTAAATGTGCAGGTTTATGTTTGTGTGAATGAAACAAAACACACTCCAGGTCTGTATGCGATGAGGAAACAACATTAGAACATATATAGGCCGTTTAAACACATGCACATAACCTCACCTCGTTGTTACAAACCAGTGAGCAGAAGTCTCTCCTCTGCTCCTCCATTGTCTGCTCTTATAAAGCGCTCATAAAGTCTATCTTGTGATTTCTAATTAAACTGCTCCTGTGCAAAGGTCTTGTGCCCCCTATGGACCTGCCGTGCCCAGTCATGGAAACAGCACCATCCCTCTGGTCTCACACAGAGCACATCGAGCTGAGCACATCGAGCTGAGCCTGTGCAGTGTGTGTGTGTGTGTGTGAGAGCCTGTAGACTGTGTGCATACAGTGTTTTGTGTTTAGTGCTATGAGCTGTTTATGAGACAGACCCCTGGGGGACGACAGAGGAATTACAGCTGACTTAAGTTCACACTCTTATTACATAAAGTTCTGAGATGAGAATGCATAGGCTGTGTGTGTGTGTGTGTGTTTGTGTTTGTGTGTGTGTGTGTTATACAACTATAGAAACATGAGACGTGCTCAGTATGGGAAAAAATCTCCAGTTATCGTGAACATTGGGTGTAAATAAAATTAGTTCTTCAATATTGTTTATATCTGTTTAAATACAGCTTAAATAGAGAAAACACAATGCGTTTTATCCTTTTTTAGTGGTGGAAAGAGTACTGAAAATGTGTACTCGAGTAACTGTACAGTTACATAGCTACTTGATTACAAGTACAAGTACTACAGCCAAAATTGTACTTGTTAGAGCCACTGTGAGCCACCACCAGCCCCTGACTTTTCCTCTGTGGTGTGTGCAGGTGTGGCCAGGTGTGCCAATATGTGCCCATGTGTGTGCCCGTATGTGCCTATGTGTGTGCCCGTGTGTGCCCGTTTGTACCCATGTGTGTCTCCAGGTGTGCTTGTGTGTGCCCAGGTTGGCCCACGTGTGTCCAGGTGTGCGTAGATGTGCCCATGTGTGCCCGTGTGTGTCCATGTGTGCCCATGTGTGCCCATGTGTGCCCAAATGTACCCATGTGTACCCAGGTGTACCCAGGTGTGCCCATGTGTGCGTAGATGTGCCCATGTGTGCTCAGGTGTGCCCATCGTTATATGTGGACCCCAGGAAGGGTAGCTGGTGTCATGGACATCAACTAATAGGGATCCGAATAAACATAAAAATCACATCTAATGTGTGCCCATGTGGTTGTGCCCAAGTGTGCCCATGTGTGCCAATTTAAAGGCTGATTAAGGCTGTGTCAGTGCTACAGTAGACGTGTACAGTTTGTTTAGCGGTGGCACAGGCAGCTGGCTATGACACTACTTAAGTAAAAAGTATAGATGAAAAATACTACTTGGGTAGTTACTAGTTACTTTTTAACATAACTTTAGAAGCATTTTCAATTATGCTTTTAAGTGGATCAGTCTAAAAGTGTAAAAGTGAAATGATTTGTTTAAAACTGTAACCTGCGTATGGTGTGATCTGGGCCAGTCAGAGCAGGAGATGTTATGCAGTTCTGTTTGTTGGTGTAGAGAGGAGCTGAGACACTGGGACAACTGGTACTCTGTAACTAATTACAATTACATGTCTAGAATTTTACAGGTTTAAATATCTACTAAAAAAAATTACAATTACTGCAGAAAATCTATGGGCTCTGCAATTTACAGTAGTTGGTGACATCATGCAGCACTGTCCCGTGTTTCTGATACATGAGTCTGAAGCATGGACACCTGTTAGACCAATCACAGCTCTCCTTATATGTCCAGACTCCACCCCCCTCCTCTCTCACTCTTTTCTCTGCAGCTCTATCTGAAATGTGGTTGTTTAGTTTAGGGCTTAGGTCCTACTTTAAGTTTTGCTATAAAAATATTCATTCATGTTAAAGAATTGTATGTAAAATGAACATTGTTGCTCCCAAATGTATTCACATAGTGTAGGCGTCTGCATCCATTATTTACATGTGTGCTGTTATGTAAGACCTTCTTCTAAATATAGTCTTCTTTATATTCTGCTGTGGTTTATATTTACATTTTACTAAATGTGTTCTGTTCTCAGTGGTGGGTACACCGTGACACATGATCACTCCAACGTGACGGGAGTGATGCTGCGACTCCTGTACACATTCTACACACACAAATACTTCTGTCGAAACCATTTTTCACTCCAGTGGTTTTCAAACAGTGGTGTGTGTACATATATTTGCTGAATCAGTTGAATCCATATTTGTGTCCTCCTGTGGGTCAATCCAGGTTTAGAATTTGTACAGCATTTGTGAAACTGGTTTTAGACACAGATGGGCGGATCAATACCAAATATATTGATATGATATTGATCAATATTGTTACATTGAGGTATTGAAAATTAAAGAAAATGTTGTCAGTTTCATGTTTGGGTATCTATTTAATTATTAGTTTTAACATCAGTCAAGTTGATGACAGTTAAGGAGTTTCAATTCAAATCATTTTGATATTTGCCATAGTATTACTCAATATCAGAACAAAACAAAACATACTGGTATTGCTCATCACCACCTGGAATAATCCTGGTTTAGAGCAGGTTTAGACCAGGTTTAGACCATCTAGTGGCCCTCGGAAGGTCAAATATTTTCTTAAGTGAAGAGTTTAAGAACCACTGACCTGCTCAATTAGAATGTTGATGTGTGTGATGTGTGAAACTGCACTGGAACCTTTGCCTTTGAGACTACGGAAAAAGTGACCAAAGACCACTGAAACGTGCAGTGGAAATGTTGCAGCAACATTAACTGTAACAGTTGCTGAGCAAAACCTGAATTTCCCTCGGGATCAATAAAGTGTCTCTGACGGTCTCACAGTAAATCATCTGTACAATCAAAAGGAACCTCTGCAAATACTTTGTAATAATGTTCTATTTTACATTTATACTTTGCAGTGACATCATGCTGGGGGAATCTACATGTATATCTGTCATGAACTGGTCAGCAGTTACCATGGTGACACAACACACACATTAGCAAACACTACCAAAAAAGGTTTAAAATGCAAAGCAGATTTAAACAACACATTTTCAGGAGTCTGTGATCAATACGAGTGTTCATGGCACAGACTGTCTAAAAAAGTGAACTAAGAGAGTGTGATGTCACACACACTGTTCAGCTCCACTCAAATGAAACTCATAATGCTAACTGTTAGAGAAGTGAATTTGGAGCTAGGCTCGATATGAGGAGGAGAGTGGGTTAATACAAATATTTTAAGATCAAAATGACGAGGCTCACAGCAGCAGGAACATATGATCATAAAACAGTGTAACATGGACCCTTTAATACAACATTGTTTTTGTTCATAAAGTGAGTTATTATTAACAGAGACACAAAATAAACTGTCACATCGTTGACAGACTAATTCATGATCTAGTGCTGATCCGTTATAGTTTCATGTTCATAGTCCCAGTTATTAAACAGATATTAACCATAAAGCAAGTCCAAACATCCTGCACTCAGCTTAATGTAAAACTAAGGTCAGTTTAAATGTTCTGAAGTCACATGATCCAGTCTACGATGAGTTTGCCTGCTTTAGTCTCTGTGTTCTCCTCTTTAAACACTGCGTTTGGCTCTGGGACAGTGTAAACCGCAGTAGGTCCCAGCAGCAGCAGTGACAGCTCTCTGGATAATCTAGTTCGATTTGATTTGTGGTAAAGAGGCCCGTGTGTGTTTGTGTGTGTGTGTCTGTGTGTGACTCAGTGCGTTTTGTGGCGTCAATGCTCCAACAGCGCTGAAGACTGAAGACGACAGATGCAAAATTTCCTCGAATTCGGTTTATCTTGTGTGATGCAGGTGAGTGCGTGGATCAAATGTGGTGTCATATTAAAGCTGCACTATGTAACTTTTCTGCTTTTCTCCATGGAGATGTTGCTCTGTTGCTCTGCGCTGAATTGTCGGTAAGGCATTAAATGTATGTATTTTTGTAACTGGTAGCTGCTTGTGTCCATGGAGATCTTTAATGCCATACTGTGGAACATCTCCATGACGTCAAGCAGTTGCATAGTGCACTTTTAATATTTTGATCATGTTTTTGTGGTTTATGTTTGAGTATTCCTTTATTATCAGTCTGTGTACATCTCTAAAGCTCAAAATGCTCTGTTCCACCTAGTGATGTCATGAAGTGGTAGTTTTCAAGTGAGCAACCCCTTTTACCTTTTGTTCAGTAGAGTTTTAGTCGAGAGGTTTTTTGCCTGGTTGAGAGCAGATAAAACTATGTGCTATGTAATTGTCTTTTTAGTTCATTTTTATCTACTAATTCTGAATCTGCTTCATTAAATTGTATATTTTTATTCAAGAAGACAATTATGACTTTGATAATATTTGGGAATCCGTGAGTAAAGTGCTAGAATGTTCCTGCAGATGTTGATTCAGGTTAATACAAAAAGTGAATGTGCTTCATCTTATAACTGAATTATCACTTTATACTTTGAGGTTTACTTTTAGATTAAACAGCACATTTGGATCATTTTAACAAGATTTTGTATACATATTGACATATACTGTATATATATATTTTTTACTTACTAGTTTTTCCTCATGTATTTGAGCAAAATATATCTTGCTTCAGATAAACTGTATAAACAGCTTTTGAGGTCAAAATGTGTCTGCTGTGCACTGTCTGCATTTTACTGTCATTTGCTGTTAGCATGCTAGTTGTTGTTAGGATTACTCCCACACCAATTTCTGACGAGGGGTGCACCAATCCAGCTTTTTCAGTTCCAATTAGTGATTTCGATACTGTAGCTTAAAGTGTCTGCCCATTACGATATCAACCAATGCCAGTGCAGGATGAAACGTCCAAGCTCCAATCAAGGACAAGGCCCCCGACAGATGAGGTGCTCAGAGAACGTCTCAGACAGTGGAGTTCAGAGGAAGAGGTGCTGGAGGGACCATCATGGCAGGACAAACCCCTACACCGGAACAGAACTGAAGTGGCTGATATCAAGAAATCCCCCCAATGTCTTGAGAGGGCTGGTCTGAAGGACCCACAGAGGCTCATCCTGGAGCACAAGAACAGGCCCTGGGCACCCGAACAATAGAGGCCCAGATCTACCACACCAGACAAGACCCACGGTGTAGACTGTGCAAAGAGGCTCCTGAGACAGTCCAGCACATAACTGCAGGGAAACAAACATGGAGCGACATAACCAAGTGACGGGCAGAGTGTACAGAAACATCTGTGCAGAGTACGGGTCGGAGACCCCATCCAGCAAATGTTTCAGTATCAGTGCCGATATCAGACACCAGTATTGGATCGGTGCATTGCCTCTTCTGTCTTTGTGTTTCCTTAACTCTGGTGCGCATAGTCAAAGCTGTCTTGTTGATTTGTGTTTATTTCCTGTGTGCTGCAGAGGCCTGATGAGGAGGTGGTGGTGGACCAGGGAGGCACCAGCAACATCCACTATGAGAAAGAAGAACTGGAGGGTGAGCTTCATTCATTTTAAACCAACTTTAAAATAAAGCCCAGTCTGATGTGATCTGTGACGCTCAGCAGGCCTGGACTGGTTTGTACTGAGATGGGAGATGCTCAGAGGGACTGAGACTTAGGACTGTTAGAAGAACAGACGAGTCAGTTATTAGTTTAAGTTGATTAGACAGATGGTTATTTTGTTTACATTACACGAGAGGCTTCTACATAGAACATAGTTTAGAGTAAAGTAAGTGTATTATTGAGGAAAATCAGAAATCATTGATTCTTCTTCGACATTACGATTTGAATAATGTCAGTTATTGTTATGAAAAGGTCTTTTTGAATGTTGTGTTGTAAACTCTGTATAGTCCAGAGAATGATTAGGATGATCAAAATACGACTAAATAGTGGACTAGTCACGATTGGTCGATTCATGTAAATAAATATATCTAAATACAGTCTTATTTATTATATGGTGACATGTTTATTTACATTATATTCATATGTGACAGGATTAATTTGTCATTTCCAAGTAAACAACTATTGTCACAGCATGTTTACATTATAGCAGGTTCCATGCTGTCGCTATTTAGTCATACGTCCCACTACTTCAACTTTTTTTTCCCTCATTGTCAGAGTAGCAGCACTTTACTATTTTTCAAACAATCTACTTTCCTGACATGAATAATATTAATGTGATAGTCTATTACACTTTGCGCTCCCATATATCATACGATGCTTGGGCCGGTGCAAAACTCTTGATCAGAGAAAACTTCAGCCACAGAGGAGATCAGACAGGGGGAAATGTCCAGTCATGCATTTTAAAAAAGAGCATAGGCCCAACTTCAGGAAAAAATATCTAATCTAAAATGAATGCTGCATTGGCCCTTTGTGCTTCATTCATTTCATCGTGTGTTGATTTTGTGTGTTGGCAAAAAATTGTCGGAAAACCAATACATCTAAATAGAGACTAATGAAAAGATGTCAGAATAGGCGGCGGACCCCATAATATCAGTGATGCTTTGATATTTAGATAGAAAGTGTTTTGTAGTCCAGAGCTGTGGTACAAATATTTGCTGAATTTTAACTCGGCTGAATCCAGATTTTGTCCTCCTGTGGGTCAGTCTGTTTAGAGTCGACATGGCAATAGACATCACAGAGTTATTTTTATTTATTTATAATTTATTTTTATTAAAATGATAAAACATAAAATAAACAACAATTAAAATTCAAATGAATTGAAATAAAGACTACCCAGTTGTTTTTATGCGCAGAACACTTTAGTTTGTGGTTTTAAGATTTATTACGGAGCATTAGCATTAGCGTTAGCCCTGAGAAACAAACCTCTCTTTCTAAACACAGAAGTGCCCTTCGGTAGTATTAATTTGATGAGTGTACTTTTGAACATGATGTCAGTGACATCCATGCACAGCTCCTGTTCAATGCCTCATCTTTAAATATTTATTCATTTAGCACGACTCAGCAAAAACCCCATAGATACACAATACATGCATCAAGAATCTTGGACTTCATGTCATTGCGCAGTGCATACTGAGAAGGATTTTCCCAAAAAGTGAGCATCAAACCACCATGTTTGTTTTCCCAGTGGAATGTGTCTATTGACAAAGTCGATCTTTTCAAGTCTTTTGAACCATATCACTTTTGTTTCTTTCTTCTGCACCTCTCGATTAACAAACAGGATCCCGCTTTGTTGGCGCTCCACATACAAAATGTTCACTGCAAACTCTGGATGATTTAGGCAGTCAAAGGTTTCCTTCTTGGTCCTTCCTGTGGATCAATCCTGCCCATCGCCTTCACCTTTCACTATTTTTCAATTCCGTTGGGAAGGGAAACAGTTTGAACAGAGGTTTGCAGTCACACACATCTGATTCCCTTTTGCATTTAAGGAGTTCGCAAACAAATTTCTCACATCTATTGGAAAGGAAGTAGTGATACTAACAGTGTGGTTGCCGGGCGCTGTTGTGCACAGAGCCTATTGTGAAATATGTTTTAGAACCTATTTTACATCCAGATGGGCAGATCAATACCAGTTATTGATAATATATCGATTCTGATGGTTTCAAAGTTTAAATTCTGATACAAAAATAACAATACTTAAATACTTCTTTCTCTCAAGAAAAAATGTTTTTGAGTGTGTTATAAACTCACGACAAACAACTCTAAATCCTTCAAATCATAGAAGAATCATTTGCCTGAAGCCCTTGAGTACTATAAGTTACAAACATTATGAGTCTAGTTTCTCCACTCACTTCTACATTTGCATATTGAGCTAAAATTAAACTCCTGACGAGGGAAAGGTGATGATGAGTGACAGCACACAGTCTCCTCTCGGGGAGCTGGAGGCGAGGTCAGAAAATGTGCTACAATTTGCTGTTTAACTGTCAAAACGCAGATATTTAAACCTTTCATTAGCTCATATCTGTGTAATTACTAAACTTACTCACATGAAACAAAACCTGGCACAAAGTTCAATGTCTTCTCTGTTTTTATGAATAAAATAAACTTACCTTTTATAATCAACGCAACATGTAGGAGCATTATTCAAACACAGTCACTATTATTATAAGAGGAAGAAATTTAAAGGCCCTGTACTCGATTTGTCCCGTGTATTTGAATAAAATGTCTTTCCCCAGTACAGATATATAGTATAAGCAACTTCTGTCATCTGTGTCATTCGTTCATTCATTTTTCAATATAAAACCAAAAATTAGAAAACGAAAAAATAACTATTTTCTTCATTATTTGTCTCCAAAACCAAAATGCAGTTTCCTGTTTCCATAAAACGGCAATGCCGAATTGAACCAGGACTAAACCAGGACTTGTATCTGTCATAATAGACACAGATGTCACTCTGTTCATGCAAATATCAATCTACACATTTATTCATATTTTTCTCCCGCGTGTAAATATTTTCCACCAGTGAAAATTTCAATCTGCAAGTGCACACATTTTTTTTCAAGCACTCGTTTGTGTTTTTTTCACCAGATCAGGACTGAGACTGGGACTGAGACTAAGACTGGGACTAGCCCAGGACTGAGACAGGGACCAGACCAGAACCAGACCGGTACTGAGACTAGGCCCAGACCAGAACTGAGACCAGAACAGAGATCAGGACTGAGATCAAGACTGAGACTGGGACCAGTCCTGGTCTAGTCCCAGAATCGTTATCCGTTTTTTCATTTTGGTTTTGGAGACAAATAATGAAGAAAATAGTTGTTTTTTTGTTTTCTTATTTTTGGTTTTATTTTGAAAAATGAGTGAAAGAATGATACACAGATTTTCTGTTGTCAAAAACTTTCAGTTCCAATACTGATTCCAATACTACAGCTTTAAGAGGAAATTCAATTAGTCAACAGGACAAATGTTTTGTGTTAATGTTTGACACAAATGCATTACATTCCTTCATTATAAACTCATCATGGTGAATAATTAGGATGGACTGAATAAGTGAGGAAGAACGTTGGACCACTGCAAACTGCAAGGGCAGGGGTTGGGGTGGGGGGCTGCGGTGGTGCCCTTAGGGACAATATTTTCACAGACTGGTGCCGTATAGAAAGAGTCACGGTTCATGTGGCGCGCAGGAGGAGGCACAATGCATGGTCCACGTGCTATGGTTTAGTCCTGGTTTTAGACATCTTGGTTTTAGACCTGGTTTAGTTGGTTTCCCTGGTTTTAGACCTGGTTTAGACCTTTAGACCTGGTTTAGACCTGGTTTTAGACCTGGTTTAGACCTGGTTTCCTAGACCTGGTTTTCCCTGGTTTAGACCTGGTTTAGACCTGGTTTTAGACCTGGTTTTAGACCTGGTTTAGACCTGGTTTAGACCTGGTTTAGACCTGGTTTCCTTCTGGTTTAGTCCTGATTTAGACCTGTTTTAGACCTGGTTTCTTTCTGGTTTAGACCTGTTTTAATCCTGGTTTAGAACTGGTTTCCTCTGGGTTTAGACCTGGTTTAGAGACGTGCACTTCCTCCCATAGTCGCGATCCACACAGTGTACGCAAGTGTAAGGAGATTTCGCACTTTGGCGGCCCGGGGGTTGGGGACCCCTGATCTAAAAACCTCTAGTGAAGGTGTATGAAGTTTAAAAACACACATGAGCACTTCCTGTATTACCATATGATATCAAAAAATTGTTTGAGAGAAGAACTTAGTCTAAATGTGCAGGGTTTGTGTGTTAAACATGTGTGAATGAAACACAACACAACTCCAGGTCTGTTTGTGATGAAGAGACTACATTAGTACATAGAAAATAGTGTAATATATGAGGATTTTCAAATTCCTTATTTCTTTTAAAAATCATTGGATCTCGGAGAGTCGTGGCCCCTGCCCTCCATCTGAAATTATGCAGCTGAACCAGGAACGTGAAGAACAATCTGATAATCCATCATGTTATATAGTCAGACTTACATTGTGTGTGATCAAAGGGCTGCAGGTCAGTGAATACAAATGTCCATAATTACCCACGATGCAGTGCAGTGAATGGGTGAGTCATTGCTCTGTGGAACTGATGCAAATTTGGACTCAGGACAATCTTAACAGCCCAATCACTCATGGAGCTTTTGTTCCACCTTCCCTCCACAGTATCAGGGCTGAGCGGCCATTTTGTACTTTGTTCTTCATGAAGTCCAGCAGCTGTTGTGTGTGCACTCCGCTGCTTGATTAATTGATGTGGTTAAATGTGTGGTACCCCCCAATTTTTACCTTTTTAAAAGCATGAAAACCAAAACTAGATCCAAACAGGTCCAAAGTTCTTCCTTATGCGTTCAGAGCATCCTTATTTCTCACAGCGATCAACTTTATGAGCACTTTTCACAACTTTCAAAGACCAGAGTGAAGTTTTGTCATCCCATTCATACTAATAACAACTAGCATGCTAACAGTGCACCAATATGACTTCCCAGTTTGCCATTATAAGCTTGAATTTCCTTTGGACAATCATTACTAATGAGGTGGGAGACATATAAAAAATGATAATCGTATTGATGTTTTAGAGATATTTTATATATCGTGTTTTTAAAATGTCCACACCAAGAACCACTTACTACTACTACTACTACTACTACTACTACTACTACTACTACTACTACTAGCACTAGCACTACTTCTTCTACTACTATTTCTACTGCTACTAGTACTACTACTACTTTAGCTACTACTACTACCTACTACTATTACTAGCTAACTACTACTACTACCATTATACACTACTACTACTACTACACTACTATTACTACTACTACTAACTACTACTACTACTATTATTACTACTACTACAACTACTACTATTACTACTACTACTACTACTACTACTACTACTACTACTACTACTACTACTACTACTACTACTACTACTATTACCATTACCACTACTACCACTACTACTAACTACTACTACTACTACTACTACTACTACTACTACTACTACTACTACTACTACTACTACTACTACTACTACTACTACCACTACTACTACTACTACTACTACTACTACTACTACTACTACTACTACTACTACTACTACTACTACTACTACTGCTACTACTACTAATACTACCACGCGCACTACTTCTTCTACTACTACTTCTACTGCTACTAGTAAAATGTCCACACCAAGAACCACTTAGAAAATCTGTAGTCTTCTGAATACCGCCAGATCTAAACCGGATCTACAGGATTATACCAAGTCAAAACAGGGACTTCACTGTATACTGACTTCAATCAAATTAACACTAAAACTGAAGACGAGTTTGCGTATCACCAAGATTTTGTCATCAGAATAATGCAAAAGAACTTTACATCACTAGAGCACTGAGCTCAGGTAACAGCAGCAGACTCTGGTTTGTGTCTAGTCCAACTTTAGCATTTCTCACACAAGGCTAAATGTTTATTAAAGTTTATTTTATACGCTGAATCAGTTGAATGAAGCCTCTTCGGTTTAGGCTGTCTGTGGCATCCACCATGGTGTCTTTTTTCTTTTTTTACATTTGAGTCTGTATTGCTCAACAATTCAGAGATGGGGACCCTGAATATTGACGGGTATTTAGCACACTGATCGCAGCTCCTCTTATCTCGTCTGTCAGCTTCAACCGAGATTCGATACAACTGAAGCCCTGTGTCTTTATCTCTCTGCTGATTACAGCTCTGTGCTCAACACTTTTCTGGCATGCGTCTTAATGTGAAAATTAAAGGAATGACTTGAAAGTGTGCTCACTTTACAATGGCAGTCTATTGGCGATCTGGCTCGCTGGACCACAAGAAGTGGATCAGGGTCTCTATACCAAGGAATAAACTTAATGCCCAGTACTGATTCCTGACACCACGATGATAATAAAAAGTCTTTCTTTCTTTCTTTCTTTCTTTTGGCGACGGCAGCGTGACGAACTGACTCAAAGCAAAAAGACGACAGAAGTTTTCAGAGGCGATAAAAGCAGAAGCCTGAACTTAATAACGTTCTTGAAGATGTGGACACCTTTGGCTTATATTTAAGTGCGGCCTATATATGTACAATTTTAAAATGTTATTAAAATTTAGGTGGTGCACTCAACAGTCTGGATTTTACGGTATGTGTGTAATCCCTCATTGGTCCAGTAGGTTCATAGTGGTCCATGGGTGTACATTAGTCTATGTGCTCTGATTCAGTTCAAGATGATTCTAAAACTATTCAGTAAAGGTTCATTTCTGTTCTGTCAGTGGGACTTTTTTTTTTTTTTTTTTTTTTAGTACTGATACCTGCTCAAACGAGTATCCAGTTTCAACACTAATTTTCTGTCTCCTCTCCTCCAGGACACCGGACCCTGTACGTGGGGGTCCGGATGCCTCGTCAGAGCCACAGACACCACCGGCCCCACGGCTCCAGACACCGACGGAGAGAGAGGAGGTCTGGGAGCGCCACCACCCCACAGAGCGACGAGCCAGAGAAGAGCATCAGCCATGGTAACTCAAGATACTATAGCCTACTCATGGGGTTTCTGTTATGGACGCGATTTTGAGGACTTTAAACCATTTAATTAAAAGATCTTATATTTAGTTTTTAGAGGGCAACTGTATTACTACTACTACTAATCATACACAAATACTCATATATAAATACTCATATAAAATAGCAGGTAATGGTTGTAACGACTTTCACCACCATCACAAATACTATTACTACTGGCATCTGTGCTTCTTACTACTACTTCAGCTACTGCTACTTTTTTTTTGTTGAAATCCTAGCCCAGAGTAACCCAGTGAGAATAAAAAGCTGTGCCTCACGATTGACTCCAGCATGTTGTTGTTTGCCAGAGAAAGACAGGTGCAGTTTGCCAGGTGAAGTGTGCCAGGCAGAGTGTGCCAGGTGCCAGCTTCTAGTTAGGTGGCTCTGAAGGAGGGGAGCGACCCAGTGGAGGAGCATGAGTACTGGACTTGGCCCGCAGATCTTAAATGGCAAAAAAAAAATAAAAAAAATCAATGGTGCTCTACAACAACAACAACAACAACTACTACTACTACTACTACTTCTACTACAACAACTACAGCTACTACTGCTAATACTGCTACTAATTCTAGTCCTAGTACTGCTACTACTACAACTACTACTACTACTTCTACTACAACTACTACTACTACTGCTATCACCACTACTACTGCTACTACTACTACTACTACTACAAGTACTACTACTACTACTACCACCACTACTAGTACTACTACTACCATCACTACTTCCACTAATACTAACTACTACCACTAGTCCTAGTACTACTACTACGACCTCTACCACCACTACTACTAACTACTACTACTTTTATCACTACTACTACTATTAGTACTAAAAATACTACTATTACTACTACCACCACCACCACCACAACTACTACTACTGCTACTACTACTACTACTACTACTACCGCTACTAATACTACTACTACTAGCACTACTTCTTCTAGCACTACTTCTTCTACTACTAGTATCACTACTTCTACTGCTGCTACTACTACTACTACTACTACTACAACTACTAATACTACTACTAGCACCACTTTTACTACCACTATTACCACCATCAATACCATTATTACTACAACTGCCCCTACAACTACTCCTACTATTAGTATTACTACTACTACTACTACTACTACTACTACTACTACTACTACTACTACTACTACTACTACTACTACTACTACCACTACTACTACTACTACTGTACGACTTGCTCCTCCTCTCACAATGTGTAAAAGCCCAAATTACTATGAGACAACTGTTATTCCTGTCACTTTTGTTATAATTTGTTATAGTTTGCATTACAATAATTTTGACTTGTACAGTAATAACATGTCTGTTACTCCAGACACTGCTCCTATAGGGCAGTTCATGGTCCATTAGTCGTCACACATGCTGCGCTTACGCTCTTAACACATCCAAAACTAATTGAATGTCTGGTTTCGTGCCAACAGTAGTGCTCGCTGTGCCAGCAAGGTCAACGGGACCTCATCACACAGCTAATTCACACCCCACATCAGAATTAGGACAAACCTGGGACTGAACCCGGACTACAACGGGACTAAACCAGGTCTACACCAGGACTAGACTCGGCTCAAACCAGAACTAAACTTAAACACAAATATACTTATAACTTTTCTGCTTCATTCATACTACTTCATACTTCATTTGCTTATTTGGGTAGAAGTATTTAGTAGTAAGAGTTACATTTCAGGGGTAAGACAGACAGGAGCAGGTCTGACAGACAGGTGCAGACTGGACTGGAGCAGACAGGAGCAGGCGTGTAGATCCAGAGCCGGATGCATTAGGGTCCCATTCCCCAGAGGCGTCCATCGATAGCACAGATCAACTCCAGAGAACAGAGAGAGCAGACAGAGAGGAGGGAGGAGAGAGAGTGCAGAGAGGAGGGAGGAGAGAAAAGAGAGAAGAGAGAGCAGAGAGAGGGAAAAGAGACAAGAGAGAAGGGAGAGAGAGCGAAGAGAGATCACAGAGAGGAGAGAGAAGAGAGAGAGCAGAGTTAAGAAAGAGTAGAGAGAGGGCAAAGAGAGAAGAGAGAGAGGAGAGAGAAGAGGGATAAGAAAGAGCAGAGAGAGAACAGGGAGGAGAGAAAAGAGAGATAAAAAAGAGAAGAGAGAGCAGAGAGAGAACAGGGAGGAGATAGATAAGAAAGAAAAGAGAGAGCAGAGAGAGAACAGAGAGGAGATAGATAAGAAAGAAAAGAGAGAGCAGAGAGAGAACAGAGAGGAGAGATGAAAAAGAAATGAGAGAGAACAGGGAGGAGAGAAAAGAAAGAGGAGAGAGCAAAGAGAGAATGGGGAGGGGAGAGAAGAGAAATAAAAAAGAGAAGACAGAGCAGAGAGAATGGGGAGGAGGGTTAAGAAAGACAAGAGAAAGCAGAGAGAGAACAGGGAGAAGACAGAAGAGAGATAAGAAAGAGAACAAAGAGCAGAGAGAGAAAAGGGAGGAGAGGGAAGAGAGATAAGAAAGAGAAGAGAGAGCAGAGAGAGAACAAAGAGAGAAGGGAGAGGGCAGAGAGAGGAAAGAGAAGGGAGAGAGAGCAGAGAGAGAACAGGGAGGAAAAAGAAGAGAGATAAAAAAAAAAGAGAAGAAGCAGAGAGAGCACATATGGACAAAATACACCGTTCTGCTCACCGTTCTGGTGACTGTCTCCAAATGAGGCATTTATGAATGAACATCTTACCCAACATCTCAAGGTTCTGCTCCTGAAAACAACCTGGACCATTTGAGGACAGAACTTGTCGCACTAGAAGAACATAATCCAAATTTAGAATAACTGAAGCAGCCATCAACAACTATTTCCACAAATATACAAATGTTTACGAGGCCACTTTGTAATAATCAAACGTAGACCTACACTCAAGATGAAGATAACAGACTCCAAAGGAAATCTGAGAAAACAGTAGGTAGTCTTGGGTTTGTTTACTTTGGCTGATGTTTACAGTTTAGACAATAGATAATCGTCATGGTTACAGAGAGAGCTTCAGAACTCCTCCTCCTAAACCTCAACTATTATAAAGCTGCATTGTTTCAGCCGGGTTTGATTTTGCTATCTTAAACTCGGCTTCATTCTAAAGTCAAATAAAGTGATTAGTTGGTAGGTACTCAAGTCTATTAACCTGTGTTGATAAATAGTTACTCATTGACTAAGTCTGAGCCCAGGTCTGGATGAATCCTGTTAGACTTAAAGACTTAACCAAGACTCAGATTGTACAAAAGCTTGTTACTGAGTTTCAGATTCTGGATTGTCATGATGCTAGATTCCAATATAAGAAGATACCAAAAGGCAAAACACTAGTATTAATCACAGGCTCCTGAAAATGTGCTGTTTAAATCCTTTTTTTCCCCTACCCCTACCTTGCATCTGTAGTTGTTGTAGTGCACAGTTCCTCACCTGACTCTCCTCTCCTCCATGCCTCCCTCTCTCACAGACACTCCATCCCAGCGGGTGCAGTTCATCCTGGGCACGGAGGAGGACGCGGAGCACGAGGCCCACGACCTGTTCACGGAGCTGGACGAGATCTGTGTCCGCGACGGGAAGGATGCTGAGTGGAAGGAGACCGCACGGTGAGTCTGAGAAAAACCTGCAACACTACACAGGGAAATACATGCACAAAGAAGATGGAGACAAGAGCTCTACAAATCTAGTCTTGTGTCTCTCTCAAGTGGTTGAAGTTCTGTGGTACATGTGTGTGGTGTCTCTCTCAGGTGGTTGAAGTTCTGTAGTAATTGTTCTGACTGTTCTCTTTCAGGTGGTTGAAGTTCTGTAGTAGATGTTCTGTCTGATGTCTCTCTCAGGTGGTTGAAGTTCTGTAGTACATGTTCTGACTTGTGTCTTTCTCAAGTGGTTGAGGTTGTGTGGTACATGTTCTGATTGGTGTCTCTCTCAGGTCTTTGAAGTTCTCTGGTACATGTTGTGTCTGGTGTCTCTAACTCAGGTGGTTGAAGTTCTCTGGTACATGTTCTGACTGATGTCTCTCTCAGGTGGTTGAAGTTCTGCAGTAGATATTCTTACTGGTATCTCTCTCAGGTGGTTGAAGTTCTATGGTACATGTTGTGTGTGGTCTCTCTCAGGTCTTTGAAGTTCTCTGTCATGTTGTGTGGTCTCTTGAAGTTCTATGGTACATGTTGTGTGTGGTCTCTCTCAGGTCTTTGAAGTTCTCTGGTACATGTTGTGTCTGGTGTCTCTATCTCAGGTGGTTGAAGTTCTGTGGTACACATTCTGACTGGTGTCTCTCTCAGGTATTTGAAGTTCTGTGGTACATGTTCTGTCTTGTGTCTCTTTCAGGTGGTTGAAGTTCTCTGGTACCTGTTATGTGTGGTGTCTCTCACATAGTAGTTGAAGTTCTGTGGTATATGTTCTGTCTTGTGTCTCTCTCAGGTTTTTGAAGTTGAACTGTAGTAGATGTTCTGCCTGTTCTCTTTCAGGTGGCTGAAGTTCGAGGAGGATGTGGAGGATGGAGGAGAGCGTTGGAGTAAACCGTACGTGGCCACTCTTTCTCTGCACAGTCTGTTTGAGCTCAGGAGCTGCATCATCAATGGGAGCGTGCTGCTGGACATGAGGGCGGACTGCATCGAGGAGATCGCAGGTACTACACTCTACACAACACAAAACACTAAGTAGTTCTATAGAAACAACATACCGCTGTAGACTACAGTGACAATGTGCTGTTGGACATGAGGGTGGAGAGCGTCAAGGAAATTGCAGGTCACTTAACACCACGCAACACAAACACAACATATAACCACAGAGACGACACTAAACACAACATAGTACAGGTATGAACCAGGACTGAATCAGAGCTACTTCAAGAATTTTCTTCTTCTTTCTCCTGCGTTAGGGTCAGTCACACAAGCCAAACTGGTTTGGGCATGGAAAGCTCCTAAAGAGTTTGTCCAGAGTGCAAAAGAGCCGGTGTTCTGTCAAAATGGGCTGCCCCGTCGAAATAAGGGACTTGACCTCTCCAGTTTTACAACATATTTCTTTGGATTAGAGATGTGGGTTTGATGCTGTTTGCACAAAGTGATCACACTTTATATCTTAGTTATGTCAAATTTCAGCTCATTTATATGAATCTGCATTAGTTCATTTGGACAGTCATATTCTGCTCAAATAGGCTCCAACTAAAGGCCAATTTAACCATGGAATAATGCCCCCACTGTAGAATCACCTTTATTCACTCATTTATATGAATTTAGGCAGAGCTTATTTCCACAGACCGATATCTTCTATCTTCTAAATAAGAGTCCCACTATAGAAGAGAAAGAAATGACTGGAAACACTGAAATCTTTATATTAAATTGCAGAGGTAGGGACTTACAAGTTGTGACTATTTTTAGGACTTGAGACTCAATAAAATGGACTAAGACTTACTTCTTCTGAAAAATTATGTTTTTATAAAATACTTTTCTCTTTACAGTTGATAAATGTGGCGCTGAAAACTGGAACATGTCCCTCCCACTTCTGTTAATTTGGATGTAACTGAAGTACTATGTGTGTGTACTGTGGTATCATCAAATGTACTACAGTAATATACAGTACAATACAGTAAAATACAGAGGGAACGACATAGAACATGATCCTTCATGACAAATAACTGTTATTAAGCACTTTTAAATCTGAATTCTTTCTATTCTGACTGTAAAGATCTTGTCAAGATGTTTACAAATGGAAAAAAAAATGCATTTCTACAATTCCTACATAAATACTCATATATAAATATACCATGACTTTTTACAATACAGGACTAAACCAGGACTAAACCAGGACTAAACCAAGACTAAACCAGGACTAAACCGAGACTAAAGCGGGAGTGAACCGGGTCTAAACCGGGACTAAACTGGGACTGAACCAAGACTAAACCAGGTCTAAACCAGGACTAAACAAGAACTTTTTTTTTTCTATTTTCATGCTTAGGTCTAATTTAGATGAGACGAGGACTAAACCAGTATTGATATAGAATTGAAGCCCAACCAGACAAGGACTGTACCAGGACTAAACCAAGACCAAACCAGGACTGAACTCGGACTTTCCTCTTCATCCTCACTCTTGGTCTAAATTTGTCAGTCGTCTAAAGTTGCTGCTTTGTTTTTGGATGCTAATATTACACTGCAGCAGTGAAACTTAAAGATGCCTAATTGTAGTTAAATAAGATTAAACTAGAACTGAACCAGGACTGAACCAGAACCAAATCAAGACTAAAACATTTCTCTTTGCTCTAAACTTGATCGGGCTTGTTTCTTGGCTGAAGTCTGTGTTTGTGATGGATGCTAATATTACACTTGACGTAGAACACTGGCGCGGTGAAACATAAATATGTCTAGTTTTGGTTAAATATAGCGCTCTCCTCTCTGCGCTGACGTCCTTGGGCTGTGGGCTGTGTAACCCAGGACAGATCGATGTGACCCGCAGAGGAGCTTCACACAGATATATCCAGACTCTGCTCTGTCTGAACACCCGCACGCTCAGAATGTCAGCATGACTTCTATCGGATAACATTAGTGCGCTGAAAAACGACTGCACTTTTGGAGTTTACTTAATGTGATATTCCACAGTTTTACACCATTTAAAGAAGATTTAAAGCACTTCTCACGCATCACAGAGAACAGGAATAACAGGGTCTTGTTGGTGTACTCTATAGGCGAGTTTCAGCCAACGTCATTGTTATTAAAAGCCGGCGTTGCATGCTGGGAAATATTTTGGTCGGAGGCAAGAAACACGATAGCGGTCAAACACAGTGCGTGTATTTATCCCCGATAATGGTAAATTCCTGCTGCATTATCGGATGCACAAATAGAAGCACGGAAGAAGGAAAATGTCTTTTTGGTATTCTGAGTGAAAAGAACCGCTAACGGTGAATTAAATGACTTTCAAATATTCGCAGAGCAAACGTAGAAGATCCTAACAAACCGTGGACTCCAACAAGTTCAACAACACATCGAGACTCTTGGAGGCTTTCATCTTTTCTGCTGTGAATGGCCCAGGAGTTTCCACCAAGTCATTGTGGATATCGCCGAAGTGAATATTTGGCCAGGTAGTTGGCGATTCCGACCAGAAATTTGGTTTGGTCCACCTTTTGTAGTTGTTGAAAAGGGTGATTTGGCGTCCATCGATGGAGAGTGGATAAATAACCGGGATCAATACCCTTTACGTGCTTTCTCGCTCCGTCCGTCATGTTGAATTAGTGTTTATTGCCGCCGACCAAAATAATTCCCAGCATGCAACGCGCGCTTTTGTCAACAATGAAACTCGCCTATTGTTAAAGGGCCCGTATGACTCTATTTTCTGATCTATTGTGTTCTAGTGTTTTTTCTAAGTCACAAACATACGGAAGCCGAGAGGGGTCACAACAAATGCAAATGCTGCAACACATTAAAAAGCCACAACAGAAGTGACCGTGGGACTCTATTTTCCGACGGACCGATCAGGCGGCAAGTGAAGAACGTGAAATGAATAATGATAAAACAATAAATTACTTTTACTTATGTTTCCAACTTCTCCGTTCCTTTACTTTTCACGTTGTAGTTCTTCTTCTTCACTTGCCGCTTGATCGGTTCATCGGAAAATAGAGTCCCGCGGTCAGTTTCGTTGTGGCTTTTTAATGTGTTGTGGCTTTTTAATGTGTTGTGGCTTTTTAATGTGTTGTGGCTTTTTAATGTGTTGTGGCGTTTGTATTTGTTGCGGCGTTTGCATTAAAATTGAGTGTTGTTGTGACCCCTCTCAGCTTCCCTATGAGGTCTTTTCGCAAACAGAAAACATTCAGTTTCATATTGAGATGTCATGTGATAATACAGGAAGAGCTCCACTGTATTTTTAAACATTCACCGTGCAAAAGGCTAGATAAGCCTCTCTGAGAAGCTCGCTGTGGACATTGTGATGCTACAGACTTTTTACGCCATATATAGTGTGTGGAAGAAGATGTTCCAGAAGAAATATTTCAATTGAATGGACCATTTCATCATCAACCTGAACACCAGAGCGAAGTAAGAACGAGGCCTTTCCTATTGTGTTCACCTGGCTCCTCCTGGACACTGTTGTGATGTTGCAGGACACAGAGGAGGGGCACTTTTGTCCTGAGAGCTGTTGCTCTCCTCAAACTGCTCTGACACAGATCTGCTGACCCTCCCTGACCAGTCCTCCTGTTAAACTGCTCTGAGACCTTTGACTGAGACACAAAGACCAATCAGAATATATCTCTCTCAAATGAAATCATGTGGATAATTTCAAACCTGGAAATCTCTTCTGAACGAAACGTAAAAACTACTGCTTCATGACATCACAAAGTGGAACAGAGAATTTTATAGCAGTGATAATAATAAAGAGTTACTCAAACACGTGAATGAAACAAACACAAGTCTTGGTTTGTTTTTGAAGAGGGAACTACATTCTAACAAGGCTTAAAGAGTGAATAATCTTAACCTTTCAAGAAGACATATTGTGCTTTTGTACATAGTTATGACACCAGTGGATCATGATTTAAAATATTGTTGTAAGTCTGTATGTCCCTCTCTTCGTGTAGTGAGCAGTAGATTCTTGTTTTTTTTTCCATTTGAAAGGTCAGATCAGGTACACTGTACAGATCCCTCATGAGGGAAATCCATCCTGTGCATGAAGCATGTCAGGAGCAGAAGCTTCAGTCCCACAGAGCTCCACAACTCACCTCCAGATCTTGTTGCTAGTTTTTTGTTTTCTTTTTGAAAATGTAGAAAATATAAAATAGTGATCCAAGTGTCAGAGATTACAGCAGTACAGCAGACAAAACCAAACCATCATATTTTACTCTTTAAATAAAAGCCAAGCTCAGAGTGAAACAGTGAAGTAAAGGTCACCTGTCGACAGGTGAGGAGAAAATAATTGTTTTTTTTTCTTTTTGTTTTTTTTGTTTAGGTGACATTTGCTTTCCACCCACCTCTCTATCTCTCTATCCTCTCATCCTCTATCTATCTCTTTATCTATCTCTCTATCTATCTCATCTATCTATATCATCCATCCATCCATCTCATCCTCATCTCTCATCTCTCTTCTCTCTATCTATCTCTCTATCTCTCCATTCTCCATCTATTCATCCATCCATCTATCTCTCTCTATCTCTCCATCCATCTCTCTCATTCATCTATCTATCCCTCCCTCCCTCCCTCCTTCCATCGCTCTCTCATCATCCATCCATCTATCTCTATCTATCTATCTATCTATCTATCTATCTATCTATCTATCTATCTATCTATCTATCTATCTATCTATCTATCTATCCATTGATCTAGCTGTCTGTCTGTTTCTTCTCTTCATCCCTCTTTCCCTCTCCTCTTTCTCCTCCCCCTCTCTCCTTATTCTCTCTCTCCTCTCCCTCTTTCTCTCTGTATTGTCTATTTTGTGCTCTTTCTCTCTACCCATGTCTCTCTCTCTCTGTCTGTGTGTGTATTCCCTCTCTTCTTCTTCTCCTCCTCGTCCGTCTGTGCCTCTCTTCTTCTTCTTCTTCTTGTTGTCAGTGGTGCACCTGCCAGCAGCACCTGTTCTCTTATAGATCCTTACACAATCGCTGGCCTCGTATATTTGCTGTTTACGTCTCACCTCAGATCTCATCATAATCTGATTTCTGGATTTATCTGATTAGAGAAATGTCATGTCAACAGTTAGAGCTGATGTGACTAATCAGTTTTCTCTCTGACTGTTCACACCTGGGCAGAAAATGATGCAGAAAAAAAAGGTAAATTCATGCGGCAAAAACAAAACTTTTCATTTTACTTTTGTCTTACTCTAAAAATCCACACGTGTCTCCAGGTGTTTTTGGTGATCAGATTTCTCTTGTGCTGTAAACACACACCAGAAATCACATCGAAATATCGGTTTGACCTGATCGTTGTACCACAGACTGATGTAGACTTGGTTTGGTCCTGTTCTAGTCCTGGTTTAGTTCTGGTCTAGTCCACAGGTTGAGTTTGTGTAGTTATGAAAATGTGGGGACTAAAATCTGTAAACACTCAAATCTGGACCTGACTTACGGGGACAAAAGTCAGGTCCCCATACTGTAAATTCTACATTATAATATTAGTTTAATGCTGAGGTATGGGTACAGATAGATTCAGGTTTAGGTTTAGAGTTTAGACAAAAGGCAAAATTCAATTCGCCAGCTGTACAAAAGTTTTTTTTTAGACGACGTTTCGTAGCTCATCCAAGCTGCTTCTTCAGTTCTGGTTCTGGACACTTCCTTATATCTGTCTGCAGGGAGGAACTAAATAACTACTCTTAAACTAACACACCTACTTGTTTACCGTTTCTGTTTGTTAGTTAGGCCTATTTATCTGCACTGAGAGTGGGGTCTTATGTGGGGTGGTGTATATATATCCCCTCTCCAGGCATATATATATATACACCACCCCTTACACCTGTTCTACATTGCACTCTGATGAAGGCCCTGTAGTCTGAAATGTGCCAATAAATTTCATGTTGGGAGCTTTAAAACAGTGTGCAGATTTTTAAATTATTGCTGTTCATCTGATTTTGTTGGTCCTGCACTTGGCTGATGTGCACGCTTTCTTCTTTTGCATAATGGAGCTTTCACACCTCTGGACCTGACCTGGCTATACCTGTTATTTTCTTTCTTTGTTTTGTTTTAGGTTTAAGGATAGAGTTATAAATGTGAGACAGATGATGTCTGAGGCTTCCATTTCTGTTTAAGGAAGGATTGTCTTTCTTAACAAAAAGTCTCTTAAACTCTCAAACCAATTCCTTTCTCCTTTTCCTTTAACTCTCAAACCTATTCCTTTTCTCAGATCTGTACCTCACTGTCCTCAAAGGAGTCAGAGTCCGAAGCTTTTAGATGGAGATGTAAGGCAGACTGAGGTCCTTTTAGGTGGAGAATGAAGACTATTGGTTAATGAAGTTACATATTGAGTTGAAGCTTAAACACTGAGATCTTATCTGTTGAAAAGTACTATTGTGTGTCCTACATAATGGGTAACCTATGTGCTTCTAAGCAAATTCCTTTGCAGAAGTGGGACTGTGAAGATAAACCAGACTGGCTTATCAAAGCAGACTTGGTGTGATTTACAATGGTTTGGAGGGGGTTGTCACTTCCCCCAAAGAAGAAATGCTGACATTTCAAGGACGATTCAAGGCGTGAACCTGCTCAACATATTATATGCATATTCATACTGTTGTGTTTTATAAACTGGGTTGAGGGACAGGCAGGGAGTCAGATTGCCTGGCGTAAGACCTGCGTAAGTGGAGGCCATCAGGGACAGTGATTTGACCCAGAGCTCTGTGTTAGAATTGTATTGGCAGGGGAATAAATTTTTGTAATTTAAATTGATTGAGTCTAGTCATTTTTGATAGAACACGCCTAACAAGAAGTACAGCGGACTGAGGTCCTTTTAGATGGAGATGTATGTCAGACTGAGGTCCTTTTAGGTGGAGATGTATGTCAGACTGAGGTCCACTGCTGCTCTCTTGGCTATTTGTAGGTTTGAAATAGTCTGGAATTTCATGTTGTCTGAAAATTCTCTGTAGTTTTTCAGAAACACCAGCCAGGTAAGGAATAGTTAGGCACGTTCTCCTGGGTTCTGATTCCCACAAACAGAGAGGACTTTCTGCACATGTTGTTCTTCTTGTGTTAGGGTTTAGGTTAGGCAAGTATGGTTAAGTGTGTGTGTGCTTGTGTATGTGTGTATGAATGCAGATTCTTAAACTTACATTAAAATATCTTCACTGAACAACTGTCATTTGACCTGCCCCAGTCTCCAGTGAGTGACCCAGGGATCCAACCTGGAACCTTTTCATTGTGGAGAATAAAGCTGACTGAGACACACATGAATCGCTTTAAATACAAGTTTGAGAAGAATGAGAAAGAACAACCATCGAAATGGACTTTTAACCTTGGTCTAACGGTTTGTCCACTCATTTACCCACTCACTCCTGTATTTAGAGTGATTTATGCATTTCTGAGTAATTTGTTTCTTTTATTAAGTCGTTTTAGAGGAAAATTGCGATTGAAAATGTCTAAAGTATAAAATAGTGATCCAAGTGTCATAGATTATAAGTACAGTAGACAAAACCAAACCATAATAGTCTTCTTTAAATAAAAGCCAGGCTCAGTATGAAACAGTGAAATAACTCATTAAAAAAGCATAGAAACCCTGCGTGTGTGTGTGTGTGAATACAGACTGACTCTTAAATTAAAACATGCTCACTGAACAAGTGTCACTGTGCCCCAATCTCCAGGAAATGTCCAATTACGACATTTGAAAAGCAGCACTGGATGAAACTGTCACTTCACCTTCATTAACATCACACATATTATGTAACTTTTCTAGTGGAGGGTCCATTAACTTCTTGTTTCTATGGATACGTCATTGCTCTGCCTGGAACATTCCACAGTGTGACATTAAACAGCTCTATTACAGGTGGAGTTTTAGCTCAAAAATACAGAGAAAAACAGACATTCTGACTGTGAGCGGGGTCGCCTCTCCACAGATCTGACCTGTAACTTGGTCTGGTTTGGTTTCCATGAAGACAGAAAGATTTAATGCAGGGGTGTCAAACTCATTTTGGTCCGGGGGCCGTATCCAACCTACTTTGAGCCAGAAAAAAAAAAAAAAGTCATATAAACCCCAAAAATAGCAATAAGTTCAAATATTTGTGCAGAGAAACACAAATCTATTACAGAATTTTTTTTAAATTAATGAACCCAAACTTTAAGAAAAATACAGTTTCAACACAATGTTTTAACATGAACTTGTCTGCAAATAGGAATGAGTCCATTTTTATTGGAAAATCCTGCACTCGGCTCCACTTTTCTCATGTTGGACATTTTGCTGATGAGGGTGTCACGGTCAACAGTCAAAACGATCGTCCTTTAAGAGCGTTTGGAAAGAGACAAGTCTTCATTTGTGCTGCTCTGGTGGGAGGGGCCACGCACAGAGACGCTGTAGACTACGGGTGTGCAAAAATATTGGAATATCAATATATCGTATCGTTTAATGTGATAATACTGTATCGATATCGTGGGCTACAGTATATATATCAGCAAGAGTATTTTTACGTGTGTTGTACTAAATTATTTTGTCACAGCTACAGTTTTGTGGCTGGTGGAGTGAAAGGAAACTCATTTATGTGACACATTTAACATTTTCACTGTTTTGATGATTAAAATGTTTGTGTTTCATATGAATTTTGCACAAGAAGTGGTTTAACAAAGACTTTTACTATCACAGCCATGTTTTAGACTTTATTTTTTATTGAACCATATTGAATTGATTTGAAATATATCATATCAAATCGAAAGTGCACTGTATCGAGATATGTATCATATCGTGGCCTGTGTATCGAGGTATGTATCGTATCGGCAACTTCTTAATGATACCCAGCCCTACTGGAGACGCTGCTATGATAAACACCGCAGAAAATTAACAATATTGTAATAGAAAATATAATTCAAATATTTTAGTAGAAAATCAGCCAAGGGCCAGATTAAAAGGTCTTGGAGGGCCGGATCCAGCCCCTGGGCCGTATGTTTGACACCCCTGGTTTAATGCCATACTGTGAAACATTCCAGACAAAGCAATAACATCTCCATGGAGAAAAGCAGCTGGCGGATCCTTCACCAGAAAAGTTACACAGAGAGAAAGAGGAAAAGAGAGAGGGGGGAAAGAGAGAGAGAGAGGGGAGAGGAAGGAGAGGGAGAGACAGAGAGAAAAGGAGCAGAGGAGAGGAAACAAGAGTTAAAAGGGAGAGAGAGAAAGAGAGCATGTTAGAGAGAGAAGATGGAGAGGGAGAAGTGACAGGGAAAAGAGAGAGAAAGAGAGAGAGAGAGAGAGAAAAGAGAGAGCAGAGGAGAGAAAGAGAGAGGAAAAAGTGGGAGGGAGAGAGAGAAAGACAGCATGTTAGAGAGAGAAGAGGGAGAGAGAGAGAAGTGTCAGGGAGCAAGAAAGAGAGCGAGAGCAGAGGAAAAAGTGGGAGAGAGAGAGAATAAGAGAGAATGTTAGAGAGAGAAGAGGGAGGGGGAGGTAAAGCAAAGAGAGAGAAGTGGAAAAAGAGAAGAGAGGGAGGAGAGAGAAAGAGCGCAGAGAGGGAGAGAGACAGAGAGAGAGAAAGAGAGAGGGGGGAGAGAGGAAGAGATAGAGGGGAAGGAGAGAGAGAGAAGATAGAGAGATGGGGAGATGGAGAGAGATGGAGAGAGAGAGAAAGCAGAGGAGAGAGAGAGAGGAAAAAGTGGGAGGGGGAGAGAGAAAGAGAGAATGTTTGAGAGAAGAGGGAGGGAGAGGTAAAGCAAAGAGAGAGAAGTGGAAGAGAGACAAAAAGAGAGAGTGACACAGAAAGAGAGAAGAGAGGGAGGATGGAGAGGGAGAGTAAGAGGGGGAGAAGTGTCAGGGAAAGAGAGCGAGAGAAAGAGCAGAGGAGCGAAAGAGAGGGAAAAGTGTGTGTGTGAGAGAGAGAGAGAGAGAGAGAAAGAGCATGTTAGAGAGAAAAGAGGGAGGGAGGCAGAGGTAAAGCAAAGAGAGAGAAGTGGAAGAGAAAGAAAGAAAGAGAGAGCAACACAGAAAGAGAGAGAGGAGAGAGATAGACAGATAAAGAGAGAGATAAAGAGAGAGACAGAGAGAGATGACCAGTTAGTGCTGTTCGTGCATTAACAGACGTGAGGATCTGCTCTCGCTCGATATCACGTCTGAACATGTTCACATGGAGACAGGGAGCTGGCGCTGCGTTTACAAACCTGCAGCACTCTTGGTTTTGTCATTTTTGTCGACTTTATTTGTTGTTAGTCAGCGCCATGGCAACGCAACAGCTCCACATGTCCACAGAGCGGCATTAAAGAGGATTTCCTTTATGTAGGAGAAGCAAGTTTCACTGACAAACTCACATCTCTGTGGACTGTCTATTTATCTTCTCCTCATCCCTCTTTCCCTCTCCTCTCTCTCCTGTCTTTTATTTTATTAGGATTTGAATACCTGACAGAAGTCATTTGTTTTCATGGTAATAAGTCAGAAAATGATTATTCTTTATTTGTTGAAATATTCAGATGTGTCAAACACCACTGTTATGTGATATATTTTATCTGTAAAAATGATTAACCTTTTGACCAGTGGGGGGACGTCAGGGCCTTCAAGTTCTTCTCTGCTGGCCTAAAAAAAATATCTGAATCACAGACTGATGTTAATGATATTATTATTAAATAATTCCAAATGGTCCGTCCGCTTCCTTTCAGAGTTTTTCTGATGCTTGTGCTGCTTCCACACATGGATTTTCACATTAAAGCATTTGACCAATCACATTTCAGCCGTCACTTGTTGCCAGACAGAGTCAAAGTCAAAGAAATCTGAGGCCTTCACAATCTGTTCTGCAGGAACTCAAACACAAAATAAATGTCCATGAAACTGTTGCTTCAACCAATCAGATTTTGAGTTGGTATCTCCAGGACCTCTAGCAGCGAATGAGCATCACTGGATTCAAAGCCACTGATTGGACAATCAGAGAGCGAACCAGCCAAAGTAGCAAACTGCACCTGTAGCAGAACCAGAACTAAACCAGGACTAAATCAGGTCTAATCTAGGACTTGAGAGAGAGATTGCAAAGCGTGATCGGGCGACAGCTGCACTGAGCCCCGTGCAGCGCGGAGCCCTGGCCCCGGCGCAGTCCTTTCGTCTGTAGTCACCCGACAGTCTACGTGGGTGCACCTTCAGGCCAATCCCGACAAACAGTCCTGGTTTCATTCTGGTTTAGTTCTGTTTAACACCCCAGTGCTCCTCACTTCTACGTGCACAGAATCTCCACAGCTCTTTATCCTGTGTTTCTGTTGAATAAGATGCTTTTATAACCATAAAATAGTTACTGAGGAGTGGATTGTTTCAGATGGAGCACTACTGAAGGTCTAGGTGTGAAATGCACACTCCACCACTGCTTTTGAGTCATGTGACCTTTTACCGTGCCCCGGAAGTAAACAGAGAGTGAGAAATAGTCATGGATCTGTAATAAAAGATGAGGTAGGTAAGGCGTTCCCCCTCTGTCCCGGCTCCAGTCGACCTGTGGCTGCTCCAGGTCCTGCAGCAGAAAGAATTCTCCACAGAAGCATTCATTTCAGACTGCCCGTGTTCTGACAGGGCATCCACAACTTTCACAAAGGTCGCATTTTGTAGTGATTCTTTTCTATTTTCGCAACATAAACTTTTTCAATTTTTTTTTTTTATTCTTAAAGAGGCTAAAATTTACCTTTGTCAGAGTTAGTCTCGCCCACACTGAGTCACGCTTGCTCTGCTCTAGCAGCTCTGATTCGTCCAAACGCTCCATGCCACGCACATTACAGACATCAAGCGAGTGGGAGGAGCTCGCCCGGACTGAGGAAGTGAATGCTGAAGTGAAACAATTTTTGGGTCCACGCACCAATGAGAACAAACCATTGAAAATAACACGACGCCTCTTGGCATCTTCAGATTTGTTTATAGTTCTGTGGTTCACATGCACATCAGTGTCCCGGTTATTATCTACTGTATATCCCGGTTATGGCAGAATTCAGGATCTGCTGTTTACATACACGCATGTTTACAAACAACCATGAGCTCCTTTAGCGTCGGAAGCTCGGGAGGTTCCTAACCAGCGTGAGGAACTGTGAGGTTTCCCACAATCCACTGCACACATCAAACCCCAAACACTGTTGTACAAGTTCTACACTGCAGCAGATTATTAATCAAAATCGTCTGCATAAATAAACTCAACTTTATAACATATAAAACACAACCACTGTAGAGCCACATCATCTTGTTTCACATTATAATGGGTTTAATGCAGCTTTGCCACATTTATTTACATTTTACAGAAATGAAACTTAAAACCACATGGCTCATTTGCATAAACTATAAGCGCTCAGTCACACGGGAGGAGCTCGGAGTAGAGCTGCTGCTCCTCCACGCCGAGAGGAACCAGTTGAGGTGGCTCGGGCATCTGTTTCGGATGCCTCCTGGATGCCTCCCTTGGGAGGTGTTCCGGGCATGTCCCACTGGGAAGAGCAATCGGTTTGAGTCTGGATTAAAAGGACTTTTATTAGTGCAGACTTGTGATGTGAGGAGGAGCCTGTGTGAGCGGTGTTGAAAATACATCGACTTTGAAGCTAGTTTAGGTTTTGTTAGCGGTTAGCTGCTGTAGCTCCCGCACATAAACAGGCTGTTTTCTATTGGTCTATTGTAAAGTGACTATATTGGCCTTATATTTGTTACTGGACCTGCATTGACATGTAAATGAGCTGTGAATAGACGTGTGAATGATCCACATTTATGCATATAATTAATTACCGTGGTGCGCAGCATTTACGGCTAAAGGCTAATAGCGATAGTTTACTAGCTAGGAGTTATGGGTCGGTCGCGATCGAAGCGGCTCTTTGAAGCGAACAACGGGAGCCTGCTTCTTATAGGAAGCCGTGTTTTCTCTTTTTCTCACTTTTTCTCTTCATGCCGCTTGTAGACCTCGTAGTTTGACAGCAGCAGCGGCTGAAAATCAGAAATCTGCGTTCAGAAAACAGGACTAATCTTGGACTTGAGTGCAGGAGAGAGATAGAAACCGAGTCCCGACACTCAGTCCTGGTTCAGTTTTGGTTTAGTCCTCATTGCAACAAAACAATCTCAAGAGTCGCTTGGGAGCCGAAAGAGCCAGCTGCTTTAGTGAGTCGAGCCAAAAGAGCCGGTTCTCCAAAAAAAAAAAAACAAAAAAAACTGGAATACCCATCACTAGCAGCTAGAATGTGATGCAAAAATGCCATTAGGCCAATCTACTGTATGTAAATATGATGTAAAGAGTCAAAATAACAATAAATGTTGCCTAAATAAACCCAATTTAGAATCCACTAGAGCCAAACCTAAGTTTTTTAATCAATTCAAGATTTACTGTGAATTTTTACATCACTAAATATATCGGTGATTATATCGGCTATCGGCAGCTCCAACTCCCATTATATCGGTTTCATATCGGCCACAACAAAATCCATATCGGTCGGGCTCTAGTGATGATGATATTGAGTCTGTTCTGTCGCGTTGGAGATGGTTCATGTTTAACTTTTCAGACATGTGCCGGTTTAGCGCAGCTCTTTATTTAACTAATTTCACTTATGTACAGTTACTTTATTTATGTTGGTCACTTTATTTATGTCACTACTGTTGCGGTGAAAAGACTCGAAAGTGTTTGTCTTTTGGACGCATGTGCACTTAACTTTATGTTGCAGTATTCAGGATACTGCGTTTACATGCCACAGTATCCCAGTTACTATCAGAATATACCAGCTACTGTATCCCAGTTTCTAATAACCAGGATACTGACACTGGGGTACTGTGTAAACATGCACCATGACAAAACCGGGATACTCAAAAAACCTGATCATAACCGGACTACTGATGTGCATGGAAACTCACTCAGAGGGTGAGAAATAGTTTCTGCGAAAGAGAGAAAAAGACGATAGGGAAAAATGCAGAAAAAGTGTAAAGAAAAAACTTCACACTTTATTTAAACGTTATTTAACTACTGCAGGTGATATGTGGGTGAACATGGCAAATATTTTTTGTATTCTCTATTTATTTTAAAGGTGATGTAATATTACAGCTGAGACATTTATTTTTAATTTCTCTGTGTGAAGTCTTTTAATATGCGAAAAAAAAAAACAGGGTAGCTACAGTGAGAGTTCTCCCGAGTGTTGGGAGTGACTTTTTCACTCATGAGATGCAGTGTACTTCCCCGGGACCCAGAGCACACACACCTTACAGAAAATACAAACATGTGAGTCTGGTTCGAGGTGCATGGAGACCAGACTGACATCCCTCTGTTTAAAGTTGACCAAGAAGTTCTTTAGTCGACTTCAGTCCAACTCTGAAGCATTTTTGTCGATCCCAAACCTGATGAAGTTCACAGGAAGCACAGTGGTTTTCTTTAGTTCCGCGGATTGTATAATGTACCTTTCTATTGCACTGGAGAGAAATCTGACAGTTCCATATAATTCCAGAGTAAGACGTTCACACCGAAGGCTCAGCTCTGTCCTCGCGGCTTGTGTCAGTTTAATTGGAAGTCTGGGGAGCTCTGAGTCATTATGTGCCTCTGAGGGGCTTCGGATCTCACTGTGTTGTGAAAGAGAACTGCTTAATTGATGTTGTGATCGAAATAAACCACTGGATTGGGACTAGGCTCTCACTAAACGTTTGTTTGTGGAGGTCTGAGGGGCAGGTGGTTTGATTATATCAGAATATTTGGTTGTTTGCAGAAGACGTAATGTAGATGATGCAGTTTTTGTAGTCTTTTGTTAAAGGTGGGCTACCTACTTAAAAAAAACAACTTCAAGTCAGCGTTAAACGTGCACCGGGTAACACCTCCTTCTGGTTCAGAACACAGCAGTTTGGCTCCTCACTGCGTTTAACATCAACACCCTGTTTTACTTCCCTTCACTGTCTGCCTCTGTGTTTTAGAATCAATTTGAAGATTTTACTGATCACTTTTAAAGCTCGTTTAGGTCTTGAATCAAGTTACATTTCAAGAACTTTGAACCCCGTCCGAGCCTCCTGTAAACCACAGATCCTCAGGCAGGTCCCTGTTCTGTTCCAAGGTTTACGCTCCTGACAAAAGTGATGGAGTGTTTTCAGTCCAGACGTCTCGACTTTGGAAAGACCTGCCTGAGGAGATAAGACTCGACCATCACTATCACCTAAATCACTTCTTCAGACTTCAGACTTGTCTGTTTTTGTGCTGTCTGTTTGCTATTTTTATACTTTTTGTATTGTTCTTTGCTTCTTCTACAGCACTTTGTACAACCTTGTTTTAAAAAGTGCTTTATAAACAAGAACAATCAGAGATAGTAACCTGGTCTCCATGAGGCATCCGTGGGTCAGTTCATCACCACAGAAGCAGTTTATGAGGAGTCCAGCCCATATTACATGATCATTATATCCACAATACAATGTGTGTATGTGTACAGGCCCATGAACATTTGTGTGATGTTGGTCACACATGAGAATGTCTGTGTTTACTAGTGTGTAACCAAAATGTCATTTTTCATGAGTTGTGTGTATGTTAGTTGTGTGACTGTAGATCAGTGTGTCGTGTATCACCAGAAAAACAAGAAATGAAAATTATTTTCATTCCAATTAGAATTTTAACGGCTACACTGAAAGAGAAAGGAACTGTTAGAATTTCAATTTCTATTTGATATAATCAAAACTGAATATTGAAAAGAAAGACTTTATTCTGAGATTTTGAGACACTCCCATTGCTCAAGCTCGATCCTTCGCAGAGTTATGACAAAAAACACATATTTGACCTTGGTTACCTTGACCTTCAAGTGACCTTGACCAGTTTCAACCTGTAACATCCAGTGTACCCCGGTTATGTGTGTGCCAACTTGTGTGATGATTGGGTGAATATTTTAGGCCGCAGATGGTTCAGAAATTGCTGAAATTGCAGATCCTTTATAATGGCGTGACCTTTCAATTGATCCGTGTGACCTCAAGTGAACTCGAATTGTCACCAAACTTTTTTTGTGGCATCGGATATGGGGGCTTGACCCACGTACCAATTTGGTGACAATCGGTTCATAAATGGTAGAATTATTGCAGGTGGACAGACTCACACACACACACACACACACACACAGACACACACAGACACACACAGATACACAGGGTGAATACAAAACCTGGTCAAGGGTCTGCCACTTCCTTGTATCCATGGAGTTGCTACTGCTTTGTTGGAATGTTCCAGAGTATCACATTTAACTGATGAATTAAATTACAGATGTTTTAATTGCTTAAAATACTTTGAATACCATATATTTCTTGCCGTGAGTGTGGGGATGTCTCTCCACAGATCTGACCTGTAACTTAGCCTATCAGTGTGAACTTCTTGTCTCAGTGGAGAAATGGCAAAATGTGGAACATTCCACACATGCAATAACATCTCCATGGAAACAAGCAGTGGCAGGTCCTTGACATGTAAAGTTTTTACAGTCAGTCAAATTACATTCTTGTTTTGGTTGTGATACATTTTTTAACCTATTTCTTTATTTATCTCTTTTTTTTGTAATAATTTCCGGTTCCTTTCCTCCACAACCAGTCATCTGTCTCCTGGACTTGAAAGACGCTATATCTGATTTTTTCTGTCTTTAAAATTTGAAAAAGCTAAACAAACAAACAAACAAACAAAAACAGAACGAGTTAATTTTAAACAATTTGCAGTGGTCCAAAGTTATTCTTTATAAACAGTTTTCACAAATTTCAGACACCAGGGTGGAATTTTACTGTCACAGTCATGCTGCCAACAACAGCTAGCATGCTAACAGTGCACTTCCTGATATAATATAATTAGATGAAGACAGAATAAAGAAGACTTCTACACACCTAATAGAGAAAAACAACATTACAAACAGCTACATAAAAATGAGGAGAGCCACTTTAATGCTCAGTTTTACATTGTGGTTTTATGTCAGATGCCCTTCCAGAGTCATATGACAATCTTGTGTGGGTTGCAGATATGGTGTTGGACCACCAGGAGGCGGCGCACGAGCTGGATGACACCGTGAGGGTGAAAGTTCGCGAGGCTCTGCTGAAGAGACACAAACATCAGAACGAGAAGAAGAAGAACCTGATCCCGATGGTGCGCTCCATCACTGAGGGAGCACGCAAGCAGTCTGAGCCACAGCTGCCAGGTACAAACACCACAGCACACTACGTCCTAAAACACGGCTGATTTACTATTCATACTGTGCAGTGACATCACACTGGGGGGGAGGGGGGTTCTACACGCAGCTCTATTGGTGGAATGTTCAGCAGTTAACATGGTGACACAATGCACACATTAGTGAAAGTGCATTTAGTGAAAAACAAAACAAATCAGTCATTCACAAAAACTCTCAGCATTGATCAGCTGTAATACATAAAATACAAAGATCCATTCCTCTTCCACAAATCTATCAAATTCTTCATCTTCAGTGTCTGAGTTTAACAGTTGGGTGATTTCGGCATCAAGCCCGGATCCCTCTCGTCATTATCCGAGTCAGACTTGTTGCTGTTACTTAGGGTCTGTTTACACGAGAACGCTTGTGGGTAAAAACGACTAAATATTTTATTGAAGTGCCTTTCATTTAGACAGTGACAGCGTTTTTGGGGTTTAAAAAAGAAAAAAACACTCCCTGAAACCACCCTCCAGAGCGGAAAAGTTGAATATGCACTGCTGTAGTCCAGGGGTGTCCAAACTTTTTTCATCAAGGGCCACATATCTGAACACAGACGAAGCAGAGGGTTGATCGAGGGCTGTAGACTGGTGCTCAGTACAGTGAATAATTGAAATATGAGCATGTTTAACACGTTAGAATGAGCCATCCGTCTTTATTCATACTAAGATTCTTAAAACCACATACTAAATATTACATATTAGATTTATTAAGGTAGAAAAAAAACTTGCAGTAAAAAGTTAATTTCTAACTGATGTAAGGTAATTTGGGCCAATTCACCTGGAAACCTGAGGGCCAAGAAAAATTTGTCTGAGGGCCACATTTGGACCACGGACCATAGTTTGGACAAGCCTCCTTAGTGTTTCTGTGTACACTGCTCAAGATGCAAAACTCTGGTCAGATTTGCTCAGGTCGTGTACTCGTTTACGTCACATACATACAGTACACAGAAACCTGGCATGCATACCCAGTCAAATTCCACACACTTTTGCATCACGCAGATTTCCTCCCGAAAACACTCGTCTAAACATGGAATAAAAAGTGAAGACTTAACACCACTTTTGCGTCTTCTGTTCAGACCGTCAACATATAAACGAAGCTTTAGTTGTTCAGTGATGATTCCGACTTTCGTGAAAGCTCGGACGACACTTGAGACTGATCCCTTAGCCTAGACGTCCAGGAGTCATTGGCAGTGACTTACCTGGTGTTGCCTCCCTGTCTTGGTGAATGCGTATTAACTCGAAGCTTGTGACTACGGTCGTCGTAATGCTCCGACAATCCATCAAGCTTCATTCAAGTTCATAGCTGACCACAGTTGTGCTAAAACGTTTTGACAGATTTTTGATTGTCGTGTACCACAAAAAATCGGTTCGAGGTCAGTAAACACAACCAGAATTAATAGATAAGGTGCACCGGATTATAAGGCGCACTGATGATTTTTGAGAAAATTGAAGGATTTTAAGTATGAAGAATACAGTACCTATCCCTGACCTTATTTTGGCATTTTAGTGCATATTTGTTAATGAGTCAGATGCAGGTTATTACGTGATGAGCTCAGCACTGGTGTCCACAGGCGGTACATGAGGAGCTCCTATCAGCCCGACCCTACCTGGCACCACCCGGGCACTGTAATGTCCCACCGTGTCTGGAGAAAAGGGAAACTGCATGATCAAATGTTTGATTGTTGCGGCTGTCAGTCATTGCTCCAGCAAACATCAGCTGCAAAATGTCAGTATTCAATACAAAAACATATTTATTACACTTACTCACTGATACCTGGATAAATATCGTCGCATACAGTTTTAGCCAGTCAGAGGTTGTTGCATGAGTAGATCTGTAACGATAACAGATTTTGTTGGACGATTAATTGACCAAGAATTTATTGCGATAAAGGATAATATTGATATTTTAAGACTAATTTCAACTATTATAATGACCATGGAATAAAAATATAAATAAATAAATAACATTTAACACAGGAACAGAAAAACAACAAAAAGCAACAGGCCTAAATCAAACAGACTTGTTAACACAGGACTAGTCTAATGTGTCTGGCTCACAGCAAGGACTTGTTAACATAAATGAACTTGAATAAACCATTGTTGAACCAAATACAACCAAAGCAATAAATAAAATGGATTATTAAGTCTCTGTAACAAAATTGCCTTTAAAAGTGATTTTAGTCACTGACTTACATTGGAATATTGTGTCTCTCTCTGTGGCTGCTGCTGTGGCCTCATCATTTTGGTCTTGAAGTGTTGGTATGAACCCGTGACACAGGATGTTATTTTGCTGTGAGGGAGCCTCTGTCCTGTCTGGTTTCTTGTCGGTGTCTTGTGGGATTTCAGTGGATTTTGGCCTCTCCTGGGGGCTAGGTTAGTTGTGTTGCTCGGGTTTGGGTTTATCGGCTGTTGGGGTTCGAGACATTTCTTCTTGTCGTTTGCGCTCGCTGCATTTGATGCATGTGGCTGTTGAGACGTATCCTGCTCAGTGCTACCAGTGCTGATTTGGCATCGTGACTTGTTTTGTCACACGGAGATGAACTGTTTTGGTTCTGACAGCGGTGCTTGTGTTGCGGCTTCATGTTCAGCCGCACAGACAGCGGCACTTTCTGCACTCAGGCTGAACGCGCATCCTCTGTGCTGATAAACACAGCGCACGTTAGTTCAAGCATCATTACACTTGTTAAACGAGAGGAGTCAGAGAGCGACAGAAGCTTCTAACATTCATCCTCTTTGAGAGCGAGAGAGAGTGAGGAAAACTAATAAGCTGCAAATAGAATTTATCGTGGCTGGAAAAGTTATGAAGCTCGTTAAAAGTTATCGTACGATGAATTGATTTATTGATTATCGTTACAGGACTATGTATGAGAACAATAAGGAAACATTTAGCTGCCATTTTCTGTTTTTCTGTTATGGTGCAACATGTCAAGAAGTGCTTCACTGTGTTTTTGAACTCCATACACTTTCACTAGAATCATTTGGATCATTTCAGCCCTGCATTTGCTGATCTCTACTGAACTAAAGGTAAAAATAGCTGTTTACTGAATACAACTAAATGACATCACAGGTGGGACTGAGCATTTTGAGCTTTAGAGATGCAGACAGACTCATAATACAGGATTACTCAAAATGTGTGAAAAAGAACACAACTCTGGGTTTGTTTTTGAGGAGGGAACAACATTCTAACATGACTTAAAGCTCACAAGAGTCTGTGTAATATCTGTGATCTTTAAGGTGTTCTGGTTGTGTTGTGTGTCCAGGCAGCACCAGCGCTCCTCCTCAGACCACAGCTCAGAGCACAGAGCACAAAAACGGCTCTGCTCCAGAATCCCAGCCTGATCTGAGTAAGGTAAGAGTCTAATGTCTGTTTTATTACACAGGGGATGTAATGTGTGTGAATGTTTACTTCTAGTCTAGTCAAAATATACAACAAACCACAAAGAAGATATGTGTTCATCATTATTAAATATAAAAACAAAACATAAAAACCTGTAACAGTATGGACCTTATGTATGGACATTTTAAATAAATCATGTCTCTATAGTCTATCTGTGTGCGGCGGGCAGCTCTAATACATATCTGATATGATCTCATGGGTCAAATATAATTATATCACTGGCCAAATTTGGGCCCCGGGCCTGAGTCTGACATGTCTGATTTAAACATTACATGAATCAAATGTGTCATTCTAGTTCATTTTAATGTCATGTGATTAATCCTAATCCAATATAAAGACATGAACATGCAGTAACATGCTCATTTCCATGGTGACGATACAGAAACACGGATTCAGAATGAGTTTCCACTTCACCACGACATGATGTCAGGACTTAGCAGTGCCCATGGGTTTCCTACATGACTTGCTGTTATAGTGCCTGTAGTTACATTAGGATCAGTATTTACATCAGTTAAGTGGCTGATGGTACAAAGTACAAAATACAGGAAGCAGGAAGGTGTGGTCATCCCATTGTATTAGTCTAAAGTATTAGCAGGATGGGGGCAGAGTGTCTAACACTTGCCAAGAAAGTTCTGGATTTAATTCTTAAGTCAGTCTGGGCTCTCCGGTTCCCCCATCAACCCAAAACATCTATAGGTACAATCCTCCAGCTAAGGTCCAGGAGTAGCTCAACATCTGGGGATGGGTCCTGGTGCACGCTCCTGTTTGAAAGTCAAATGCAGAGGACTAATTTCCCTGTGGGGCATTAAAGTGTACCTGAACCTTAACCTTAACCTGGAGGATTTGACCTGTTGCACATGTGTAGGTCCATGAGGACACAGCGGTGCACAGATGACCATGATTCTCTGAGGCAAAGTGAAGCCAAACACCAGTTTAGTCTCAGAAGGTTCACGTCTGGATGTGAGTCTCTGCTTTCTATTAGTGAAGGTTCAACAGTTTCTCTGGTTCAAAGAGCTGTGCACAATACCTGGAAGAGGAAAGTCAGGTTTGGTTTCATTTTTGCAAGAGGAAACTCAAATCTTTTGAACAAGGAAGTCTTTCAAAGTATTGTGGCCAGGCCCTTTTATGTGCTCAGATGAAGCTAATATTTCAGGATGCAGGAACTCACACAATTACTGTTACAAAATCAGCTGTTTGTGCTTTTCTTCAGATAAAGACCAAAGCACAGAGAGTTTAACAAGTCTACAGGAACAGATCTGTGTTGTTGTTTGATGCAGACTGATGCTCTATTATAATCAAACAGGTGCAAGTCCAAGTCACGGCTGAAACTCTCACTTCACAAAAAAATGTCAAAAAAAAAAAAACCCTGCACAAATCACAAAAACCCTCTTGGTTTTCCATAGTGATGCTGAAGAATAGTTCAGAGGATTTGGCTGTGTGCACAGTGGATCTTGGCCAGCTCACTGTTCGAGTCACTACGTCCAGACCAATGACGTCTGTGGAGTTTTTGCAGAGTCACACTAAAATGAATAAATATTTAGATGATTAAGATGATGAAGGGGACAGGGAGCTACAGGTAGATGCCAGTGAAAACATGTTAAATACTTTAAGTTTGTCTCAAAGTGTAAAATATTAAAAGAACAACATACACTGAAGTCTTGTAAGTACCTGGTTACTGGGTCCTGAACACTTGTTGTGTTTCTCTACGATCTTCCAGGTGGATCTGCACTTTATGAAGAAGATCCCAGAGGGTGCAGAGGCGTCTAACGTCCTAGTGGGGGAGCTGGACTTTCTGGAGCGTCCCATCGTGGCGTTTGTTCGTCTGTCTCCTGCTGTGCTGCTCACGGGGCTCACCGAGGTGCCCATCCCAACCAGGTACTACAACTACTAGTGTTTATTTAACCAAGTACTACTACTACAATCATTTACTAAACCAGGTACTACTACTAGGGCTGCCTAAAATAATCACAATCTAATCAAAATAATTTCAATGGACTTGATTAACAAATCTCAAAGGCAGCAATTTCTGAAGTATCATCATTTCATCCACATAAAATCTGCTGTCTTCTTCTGCATTAAACTCTGGAATTTAGTTTTATACAGACATGTTCTGAAATGTGATTCTTGTTTTTAAAATGTGTTTTTGATGATCAGATTTCTTTAATAATAATAATACAGGTTGTCAATATGTGTCAAATATTAGAGATAAACCATTACAGCGATGATATTTGGCCTTTTAGTGTGTGGGTGTATCAGCCTTAAATCCCCAGCACAGGCTGATATTTAACTTTAGACCTGCTCCTAAAAAAAACAAACATGCAAAGCTTCATTTTAGGAGATAACTGAACAAAATGTAACACACAATTCTCTGACAGGTTTGAGGTAAAAAGAGCGGTGGGTGAGTTTGTAGTGAATTTAAACGACTTTGAGCAAAAATTTACAGTATCAGCCCAAAAATATCAGCAGATAAAAAAAACAACATATCATATTTATTATACGTCCTAATGACCTCTTGCATAAAGCTGTGAATTTATATTTTATGCCTTATTTATCGATTTTAACTATTTATATATATTTTTATTTTAACTTGAACATTTACGTTTATATAATTATGTCTTATTTGACATCTGTCTCTTGCTCTTTTTTGCTACTTATTTAGAATGTTTTATTTCTAGGGTTGTAACGGTACAAAAATCACAGTTCAGTATGTACTTCAGTTTTAAGGTCATGGTTTGGTTCATTTTCGGTTCAGTTTGGGAACAAAATTCAAAACCATTTGCTTGTTGTTTATTTGTTTGTTTATTAAACCAACAATTTGTTTTAACATAATGGGAAAATAAAATAAATGCAAAGTGCAGCTTGGTAATACTAATAAGTTCAATAAAATATTCTCAAATAAGCAACAAATGTATGAAATATGATAAAAGATAAATTCCTTGTAAACAGTAAAAACTTTTCAAAGAGTAAAGTGCAGCACTAACAGTTCCAGCATCAACTTTTACTCAATCTTCAATTTTTTGGCCACAAAAAACAACTTTGTCCACAGTGTCTGCAGTAAGTGCAGATCTGCTGCACTGACACTGGGAGGGGGGAGGAGATTCTGTGCTGGTCAAAGGTGAAAGTGAGGACCGGGACGTGATGACCGTATTTTTGTGAGGATTCACAAGGTTCAGAGCAAGCCCCCAGGTTTTAAAATGGCCGACCATTCAAGTCAATGGGCCGAACTCAATGTCGCATGATCCCAGATTCGCCTTTAGCCCGGCGAGGTACTTCAGGCGGCTGTGGGCCGACCGAGCATGTGCAGTAGTGCTTTTTTCTCCTACAGGCACACGCAAATGCACGCGAAGGCACGCAGAGAGCAGGCTCGTGTATCACGTGATCACTTTGAGCAATCAGAGTGAGAGGAGCTAGAGCGAAGCAGAGCGGAGCCAGAGAGAACGATTATAAAGCATTTTTTAAGACAACTGAAAGATTTTGAGCTGAGAAAAAGTTTATGATCTAAAAATAGGTAAAAATCGCCACAAATCCGACATTTTTGAAAGTTGTAGGTGACCTGTCAGACAAACACGAGCAGTTTGTGATTACATTGCCTCTATGAGAAAAATCTTGTCTCAACCCATGGGATTTTTCCGCTGAAGTTCCAGTGAGTGACACTACGTCAACTGGAGGCAGCTACAAGCAGCAACACTGTATCCAGTTATTTTAATAGATCCATGTTTCAGAGGGACATAGTTAAGTTGGGAGGCTATTGTTGTGAAGGCGCCACCTGAACTATAAAGCGCTGCAGGAAACACTGTCACCCTAATCGTGGACCAGTTCCCTCATGAATATTAAAGAGCTGATCCTCTCTGTAGATGCACATGTAGTGGAGGAATGTAAACACACACAAATTGCACAAACTCACTTTTGGCACCAATAAATGAACCTTTACACATGTTGTTAATGTATTTTTAAAAAAAAGTTTCAGAAGAAGTGCTTCCTGGACCTCCAGAGGATAATACACATTAGATCCAAACTCAGTGGTGCTCTTTGGGAAGGGAAGTCATTAAAAAGATGCAAAAAAAAAATAAAAACAAAACCCCAAGGCACTCACTGGTTAAAATAAAATGCATTTATTAATTTGTATTATTTGTATTGTATTATATTGTGATGTGTGATGCTCCTGTGTCCAAATCATTTCCCTTGTGGATCAATCAAGTTTGTCTCAGTCTAATAAGAGTTCTCTGACAGGTTTGTGGTAAAAAGGCCTGTGGAGGAGTTTGTATTTGTATTTAAATGCCAAAATTTGCGCAAAATAGTTAATATTGGCCCAAAAATATCAGCAGAATTTATCGTTTGCTCTGGATTCTAAACACTGTGCTGCCCCAAAGTCCAAAAAGCTGATCACACATGACTGACGTCCCGCTCTTCCTCTCCGTCAGGTTTCTGTTCATCCTCCTGGGGCCTGATGGGAAAGCTCAGCAGTATCATGAAATCGGACGCTCCATGGCGACTATAATGACCGACGAGGTAAGACGCCACCGCCAACTACCCACAATGCACCGCTCTGAGCCTCTAATGAACATAATGAGTTTAGGAGATCCACTTTCACATCGTTCTCCCTACGTCTTTGTTTGCTTCTCCTCTGCCACCCTCCTCTCTCTCTCTCCCTTCTTTTTCTTCTACCCTTCTCTCTCCCTCCCGCCTTCTCTTATTTCCCTCTCTCCTTTTCTGTCTATTCTCCTCTTGCTCTCTCCTTCCTGTCTTCTAATTCTCTCTAAACCTTCTTCACACTGTTGCTCTTTCTGTTTTTCTCTCTTCGTGCTTCATCTCTCTCTTCCTTCTGTTTATTTCACTCTCCTCGCTCCCTTCCTTCTTCTTTTTCTCCTTTTTCTCACCTCTCCTTTCTTTTTCTCTCCACTCTCTCTTTCTCTTTCCTTTTGTCTCTCTTGACTCTCTCTTTCTCTCACTGATCTTCTGTCTCTTCTCCTCCTTTCTCTCTTGTCCTCCTCTCTTCTATTTCTCTCTCTTTTTCTCTGTCTCATTGCCCTCTCTCTTTTCTCTCACCCCATCCTCTCTCCCTCCCTTCTTCTTTTCTGTCCACATTTTCTCTCTCCTCTTCTCTCACTCTCTTCTTCTTTCTCCCTTTCTCTTCAACCTCTCCCGATCATATCTCACTCTATTCCTCCTTTTGCCCTCCTCTTTCTCTTTTGTCTTTTGCTCTCTCTCTCTCTTTCCCTCAACCTCTCTTTCTATCCCTTCTTCTTATTTCTGTCTCTCTCTCTCTCATGTTCTCCTCTTTTCTATTTCTCTCTCTTTTTCTCCATCTTTTTCGTTCTCTTGCCCTCGCTCTTTTCTCTCACCCATCCCTCTCTCTTCCTTCTTCTTTTCTTTCCTCTCTCTGTCCACATTTCTCTCTCCTCTTCTCTCCCTCCCTTCTTCTTCTTCTTTCTGTCTCTTTCTCTTCAACCTCTCCCAATGATCAAACATTTCTTCCCTTTGCCTCGCTCTTTCTCTTTTGTCTTTTGCTCTCTCTCTCTTTCCCTCTACCCCCTCTCTCCCTCTTTCTGTCCCTTCTTCTTATTTCTGTCTCTCTCTGTCTCTCCTCCTCTTCTCTCCCTCCCTTTCTCTTTCTCTCTCTGTCTTCAACTTAACTCTCTCTTTCCCTCCCCCCTCTCCCCGTCTTTCTGTCTCACCTCCCTCCCTTTTTATTTCTGTCTCTCTCTTGCCCTCTTTCCCTCCCTCCTCTCTTTCTTTCTCTTTCTGTCCCTCTGTCTGCACAGATCTTCCATGATGTGGCGTACAAAGCCAAAGACAGGAGCGACTTGTTGGCCGGCATAGACGAGTTTTTGGACCAGGTGACGGTGCTGCCCCCTGGAGAGTGGGACCCGTCCATACGCATCGAGCCGCCCAAGAACGTGCCCTCCCAGGTCTGGAGCACAAACAAACAAAAACAACACTCAAGTCCAAACAGTCTTCAGGTTCAGGCTCAGACACAAAGTTCATGGCGTTCACCCCCATCGAATGCAAACATACACAAAATGCCAATGGTTTGTGCTCCATTTGTGTGGCAAAAATTTTGGTTTGTGCTGCTTTAGTTTTGGAGATATTACCAATTCTTTTATAGGTCAAATTGGGGTCAGCAGCCTCCAGGAAGCTTCAAAATAGCAAAAAATGGAGTCAGTCGTTTGTGCTTCGTTTGTGCTGCAAATAGTTTTGTTTTTGCAATTGTGGTTCTTAAACGGATAGTTCGGATTTTTTGACATAAATCTGTATGGCATCCAAGTGAGCAGTGTCGTGCATCCACACTGACTTACCCTCGTCAGCGTCCGGTGAGCCGAGATACTGGCCGTTTTCGGTGCTGACGAAAGTAGTCTGGCGAGTTGGCTGGGGACAGTAAAATAAAGCGTTTTCTTCTCAAAACAATCTGTGTTCAAAAGAGTGATACAACTGCATCACAAAACCATCTCCCACAAAAAAGTCAGACCTCATAATCGCTTGGCACTATTTTTTTCGTATCACTGGGCGCGGCTGCCACCTGGCAGCCGCGCCTGGTTCACTTTGTTTACTGCTCGGAATGTTAGCAACATGTCTGATTACGACACCGACAATAAACACATTGCCTTTACCACAAAGTCGAGGGGAGATCTTTATGAACCCGAATATACTGATGCCGAATTTCGCCAGATGGAGTTAGAACAGGCAGAGAGAGAAGAGAGACAGAGAAGTGGTACAAGTTGAAGCTGGAGCCGTGAGAGACCGAGTGAGCGACAATCACCATCACGTCATTTATAAACTTGCGAACATAGAGCCTATACTGTGACTGAAGCATGGACGACTAATAGAAACATGGAATCATTCACACGTCCACGTAGCTGCTACCAATAGTGTACGCGACATTTACAATAGTAATAACAGTCGACTTATAAAGTTACGTTTTGTAGAAGCTTCGCTGGTGATATGACACTGAGTGATTTACTGCACACAGCTTTACAGCTGATTCTTGAGCCTGTTCTCTTGTAAACATAGCAGCACTTCTTCGTTCTAACCTGGTTTGGTTTACACATTGAAGCCAAAGGCAAGAAGCCAAAGTTTCCTCAGCGCAAAGTCCGTGACAGGAAACTGGTGAAATGTGTGTGGAGATTCAGCCAGATTTTTTTTGTTACAGAAAATCAAGAGTTCCAACCATTTTTTAGATATATTCTTATGTATCTTATACAAGCTTATACACTTATCACTCTAGCTCTCATGTTAGCTCTCTCGCGTCACGGCGGTCTGCGCATGTAAACACTACCGAACACCTGGCCGCAGCGCGCAGTGATACGAACGGAAAGAAAACAGTGCCAAGCGATTATGAGGTCTGACTTTTTAGGCGATGATGGTTTTGTGATGCAAATGTATCACTCTTTTGAACACATATTGTTTTGAGAAGAAAAACGCTTTATTATACAGTCCCCAGCCAACGGCCAGTATCTTGGTTCACCTGGACGCTATTGTGGGTAAGTCAGTGTGGATGCACGACACTGCTCATGGGGATGACACACAGATTTATGTCAAAAAATCCGAACTATCCCTTTAAGATATTAGCAGGTTTATTTTCATCCCATGTCGTCATCCAGCCGGTTTCACTTTGTGGAAACTGTCCGACCTCACAGTGTTAGGATTCGTTCGCTCGACTGTAGGCGGGTACTTTTTTTATTTAACCACTCGCTGCTGTTTGGTCGTGACGTATGTAATGCTCCAAATCCTGTAGGAAGAAGGACAATAACGTCTTTCCCCTTGATAAAATTCACCAAACATTCTCTTTGTTCCGACTGCCGCTAAAAACATTCTTACCCACTCCACAAAACACCCGAAACAAATCTATTATTACACCAGACTGTCCATGTGAATGTCTGTGTTGATAGAATAATTTTAGAAGTAAAACCAACCTTGTATTTGAAGGATTTATGTCTGAACAGTAGCAGTGAGTCCTTGGCAGCGGTGGACTGATATATAAGAAAATAGTCCCTCAACATGTGACGATTCATGTGATGCAAGGTTAGTTTTATTTAGTTTAGTTTGGAAAGAGACAAGTCTTCATTTGTGCTGCTCTGGTGGGAGGGGCCACGTACAGAGACGCTGGAGACGCTGCTGTGATAAACACCACAGAAAATGACCAATATTTTAATAGAAAATATAATTAAAATATTTTAGTAGAAAATCAGCCGAGGGCCAGATTAAAGGTCTTGGAGGGCCGTATCTGGCCCCCGGGCCATATGTTTGACACCCCTGAAGGGCCCATATCAGGCAAAACTGATGCTGAATGTTAGAGTGTAGAAAAATCACTCCTGGATTTGTATTTACTTAATTCAAGCTTGTTTTATATAAATCTTGTTTTTTATTCATTTTGTTTTATTCATCTTGTACAAGGTTGTCTTTTTTTGAGCTCAAAGAAATCACTGCCTTTCACTCTTACTGTTTGACATCTGGAGAAAGTGAGTGTGGAGCCTTTAAGATGAAACCAAAACATCAAACTAATTAATTATAATACAAGAAAATCATTGCCAAAAATCTCTGGAAATAATGTATGACTGAATGCTTTTGTCCCCATGTTAAAAGCCACACTCTTGCCCACTACAGTGAGTATGTGTGACGTGTAACAGTGAAACGTGTGATGAATAAAACACGTGTGGGTCAAATGTGTTTCAGGAGAAGAGGAAGATGCCCTCAGTGTCTAACGGGACAGTGTGTCCAGTGGAGGAGGAGCATGGAGAGCACCACGGACCAGAGCTGCAGAGGACAGGGAGGTAAACACTGTATATCACATCAGATCTGTTTTACAAGTAGTCTATAGAAGAGAGATGAAGAGGCCGGAGACAGTGTGGAGGTCTGATGCACTTACTTCAGATCACAATGACCAGAGGGACTTGAACATCCAACACACAGCATCATCTTATTCTATTATCCCCCAACAACATCGTAAAAGGCTCTCCAGAGACTCACTGCACTGTACTTTATCTATTCACTCCAGACTCTGCCACAGCCGCCCTGGGGCACACTCACAGACATGTGGCTGCCACTCCAGACCACCACCAGTCACTCATGCACACCACACTCACAAATAACAAGTGTGTGTCTTGCCCAAGGACACAATGGAAGCACATGGTTTGAGAGGTTTGAACAGCAGAGAAGAATCAAACCACAGAGCTTTTTCTGCTCCATTATAGTTCAAAGTTCTTTTTTCGTATGCTACGTATTGGTCATGACCAGTGTTGGGGAGTAACAGATTACAAGTACTGGAGTTATGTATTCAGAGTACAAATTATGAGTAACTGTATTTGGTTACAGTTACTGTTTCAATGAGTGGTAACTGGATTACAATTACTTTGTTAAAATAAATAGATTACACGGTGGTATTTTCCTGTTTTCACATTTTGGGCTATTCCTTTTTTTTTTTTTTTTCCCTTCGGTAATTCCACTCATTGCCGAACACTAAACCAGGACTAAACCAGGTCTAAAACCAGGTCTAAACCCAGGTCTAAACCCAGGTCTAAACCAGGTCTAAAACAGGATTTAACAGGACTAAATCCTGCTGCGTGGACGTGTCTCCTCCTCTTCTATCAATAATATTTTTAATATGTTTAAGTAAAGTCTGGACTTTTCATTATCTTTTATCAGACAAAACATCTTATGTGAAGATCCTCATCTTTGCTTCTCTACAGCAAATCAAGTAATCCAGTATTCAGATTACGTTACTCACTTTAAATAAATTAATGGATTACGTTACAAACTACATTTTGGGGTCTGTAATCTGTAATCTGTAGGGAAATATGTTTTAAAAGTAACCTTCCCAACACTGGTGATGACAATAGAAAGTTAATCAATATGGCACTGAACTGGAGACAAGTCAGTGAGGGCACTAGTTCAAATTACGGGTCATATCTGTGGAGAGGAAAACCTATTCACTGTGAGAAAGCATGTTTTACAAGTTTTCAGTAATAACACATATGTACCACGCTGTACCTTTGAGCTGCTCCAGGTGCATCTGATGAAATGTAACATTCTAATAAAAACTAAACTGCCTTGTTCTTGTGTGTCAGGCTGTTTGGACGTCTGGATAATAAAAATACAAAGTCAAAGTGCCCTGTTCTTCTCCGTGTCTCATGTCGTTTGGAGGTCTTAATAATAATAATAATGATAATAAAAGTCAAAGTGCCCTGTTGTGGTCTGTGTTTCAGGCTGTTCGGAGGCCTCATCCTGGACATTAAGAGGAAGGCTCCGTTTTACCTGAGTGACTTCAGAGATGGTCTGAGTTTGCAGTGTGTGGCCTCCTTCCTGTTCCTGTACTGTGCCTGTATGTCTCCTGTCATCACGTTTGGAGGGCTGCTGGGAGAGGCCACCGAGGGACGCATCGTAAGACAAACACACACTATCACACTTTTATTAGTAACTTAGTGACATGGTCGTTCATGCATGTAGAGTGTACAGCCTTTGGACCTGCGAGGCCTTTACTGAGCTGTGTTTTATACAATAGTACAAGTATTTATGAACAAAACTGCACTATAGACAGTGTTGGGAAGGTTACTTTTAAAATGTATTCCCCGACAGATTACAGATTCCATACCCCAAAATGTAGTTTGGAATGGAATCCATTAAATTATTTAAGGTGAGTAATGTAATCTGAATACTTTGGATTACTTGATTTGCTGTAGAGGAGCAAAGACTAGGATCTTCACATAAGATGTTTTGTCTGTTAAAAGAAAATAAAAAAGCCCAGTCTTTAGTTAAACATATTAAAATATTATTGATAGAAGAGGAGCAGACACGGTCCATGCAGCATGGTTTAGTCCTGTTAAATCCTGTTTTAGACCTGGTTTAGTCCTGCTTTAAACCTGGTTTTAGTCCTGGTTTAGTCCTGGTTTAGACCTGGTTTAGACCTGGTTTAGACCTGGTTTAGTGTCCGGCAATGAGTGGAATTACTGAAAAAAAAGAAAAAAAAAGGGATATAGCCCGAAATGTGAAAACAGGAAAATAAAGCCGTGTAATCTATTTATTTCAACAAAGTAACTGTAATCCAATTACCACTTACTTAAACAGTAACTGTAACTGAATACAGTTACTCATAATTTGTACTCTGAATACTTTAGATTACTTGATTTGCTGTAGAGGAGCATAGACGAGGAAATCTTCAAATAAGATGTTTTGTCTGTTAAAAGAAAATAAAAAGCCCAGACTTTACTGAACCGTATTAAAAATATTATTGATAGAAGAAGAGACACATCCACACAGCATGATTTAGTCCTGTTAAATCCTGTTTTAGTCCTGTTTTAGTCCTGGTTTAGACCTGGTTTAGTCCCAGTTTAGACCTGGTTTAGACCTGGTTTAGACCTGGTTTAGTCCTAGTTTAGACCTGGTTTAGTCCTGGTTTAGACCTGGTTTAGACCTGGTTTAGTCTTGGTTTAGACCTGGTTTAGTCCTGGTTTTAGACCTGGTTTAGACCTGGTTTAGTCCTGGTTTAGACCTGGTTTAGTCTTGGTTTAGACCTGGTTTAGTCCTGTTTTTAGACCTGGTTTAGACCTAGTTTAGACCAGAGTAACTATAATCTAATTACCACTCATTAAAACAGTAACTGTAACTGAATACAGTTACTCATAATTTGTACTCTGATTACGTAACTCCGGTACATGTAATCTGTTACTCCCCAACACTGCCTATAAATACATCAGTGCATTACACATACTGTATCAGTACTTGCACTTAAGACACTTAGACATTCACCTGGCCTCCCACAGATCAAACTCTCCTATAATAGAAACGTCTTCTCCTCAAAACCAACCTACTATACACTAAAGACTAGAACTGAAACAAGCCCAAGAGAATTGCCCGAAATCCAGTTTACCATAACTGTACGAACTCAGGTTTAGCTCATTGGGCTTTTCCAGACGAGGCTCAGGTTCACTGGAGCTGCATGTGTTCACTAACTGTGTTCCACAAAGATACAGTATGTCCTGACTGAAAAGGGAGTGTGACAAAAACTTTCAAAACTATTCCATCTCTCTGTGTGTCTGACCCAAACTGCACTTACAAGACTACACCTGCAAGGGGAGTTCATACAAAAACAACCATTTAACTACAACTAACAATGAATTCATGTAAAAGGCTGACTGAATTCATGATTCACTTCCAGATCCTCAGTTAACTCCCTCTGTATCTTCTCCTCTCTGTTGTTCCATTTAAATCCTAAGAAATTTAAAATGATTGTTGACTAATACTCATTTTTTTATTGACGGATTAAATGACTGAATGATCAAATACCTACAGCCACAGAGAGAGTCCACATAAAGTTCACGCAGAGAGTCCACACAGAGAATCCACAGAGAGAGTCAAAAGAAATCCACAGAGTCTACACAGACTCCACATAAAGTCCACACAGAGTCCAAATAGAGACCATATCTCCTCAAAAGATTAAATACAACTTTTCAGAACAAAACAAACCATTTCCTCATTGACAACATTATATTGGACTTCTCAAACCTGTTGTTGTTTTGCAGAGTGCCATCGAGTCTCTGCTGGGAGCTTCTATGACCGGAGTGGCCTACTCTCTGTTTGCTGGTCAGCCCCTCACCATCCTGGGCAGCACCGGGCCAGTCCTGGTCTTTGAAAAGATCCTCTTCAGATTCTGCAAGTACGTACAACTCAAATCCACTTTCAATTCAGCAAATAATTAAAGAGACAAACAGATGAAAAACCTACACGAGAAGCTTTTAAATGTCATGAAAGTGAGTTTAAACTGTTATTGTTTTGTGTTGTAGGGACTATGGCCTGTCCTACCTGTCCCTGCGCACTTGTATCGGCCTGTGGACAGCGTTCCTGTGCTTGTTGCTAGTAGCGACAGATGCCAGCTCTCTGGTCTGTTACATCACGCGGTTCACGGAGGAGGCCTTCGCGGCGCTCATCTGTCTCATCTTCATCTACGAGGCTCTGGAGAAGCTGTTCCACCTCAGAGAGATCTACCCTTTTAACGCACACAGCGACCTGGACAAGCTCACACTGGCATAGTGAGTCTGAATTTATTACATAAAACTGACTCTTAGGAGCTTTAAGCCTGGTTATGATGTTGTGACCTCCTCAAAAACAGACCTGGAGATGTGTTTTATTTCATTCACACTTTATTAGTCTGTCTACATTTTCAAAGTTCCACCTTTTACCTTAAGTTCAATAAAGATCAGCAATTCCAAGGCTTAAATTATCCAAATGTCTCTAGTGAAGGTATGTGGAGTTTAAAAACACAGTGGAGCGCTTCCACTTAAAACAAAACACAACTCCAGGTCTGTTTGTGATAAGGAACCATTTTAATACAGAAAATAGTGTCATACGGGCCATTTAAACCTTACAAGAGTGAATTCTGCGTAATATAGGACCTGAATATAGTACCGGAATATCACGTGGTATTAATGATTTTGGAAAATGTTTCTCACGAGCATTCTGTTAACAAGGGCCAAGTATCATTAAGAAGCTGCCGATACGATACGTACCTCGATACATAGGCCACAATGCGTACGATACATACATATGATACGATACGATACACACGATGCCATACGATGCGATACATACCTCGATACATAAGCCACGATGCGATATGTACCTCGATACATAGGCCATGATGTGATACATACCTTGATACATAAGCCACGATGCGATACATGCGTCGATATATAGGCCACGATGCAATATGTACCTCAATACATAGGCCAAGATGTGATACATACATATCAATATACCTCGATACATAGGCCACGATACGACACAAACCTCGATATGTAGGCTACAATGTGATACATACCTCAATACGTAGACCATGATATGATAAATACATTGATACATAGGCCATGGTGCGATACATACCTCGATACATAGGCCTCGATACAATACATTACACAGTACAGTGAGCTTATGATTCAATATATTTCAAATCAATTCGATAAGGTTCAATAAAAAATAAAGGCTAAATCATGTCTGTGATACTAAAAGTCTTTGTTAAACCACTTCTTGTGAAAAGTTCATATGAAACACAAACATTTTAATCATCAAAACATTGAACATGTCAAATGTAAAAAAGTTTCTTCCTCTAAACAAGCACCAAAACTCTAACAAAATAATTTTGTAAAATATACCAAAAAAATATTCTTAGTGATATATGGATACAGCAGCCCACGATATTGATACTGTATCATCACATTAAACGATACGATATTTTGATATTTTTGCACATGTCTACTGTTCACCTCATCCAGGAGCGTTCGAGGGCACACACTCATTTTCTTCTACTCCTTCCTCTACTCTTTCTTCTTTTTCTCCTTCTTCTCCTCCTCCTCCTCCTTCTTCTTCTTGGTCTTGTTTTTGTTATTCTTGTTCTTTTTCTTCTCCTCCTCCTTCTCCCTTCTTCTTCTTCTCCTCTTTGTTCTTCTTCTCCACCACCTCCTTCTCCTCCTTCTACTTCTTCTCCTCCTTCTTGTTCTTGTTCTTCTCCACCTCCTTTTTCTCCTCCTCGTCCTCCTTCTTCATCTTCTCCTTCTTCTCATCCTCCTCCTCCTTTTTCTCCTCCTTCTCCCTTTTCCTCTCCTCCTTTTCTACTTCTCCTCCTCCTCCTACTTTTTCTTCTTCTCCTTCTCCTTTCTCTTCCTCCTCTTCCTCCTCCTCCTCTTCTTCTCCTTCTTCTTTCTCCTCCTCCTCTTCCTCCTCCTCCTCTTCTTCTCCTTCTACTTCCTCCTCCTCCTCCTCTTCCTCCTCCTCCTCTTCTTCTCCTTCTACTTTCTCCTCCTCCTCCTCCTCCTCCTCCTCCTCTTCCTCCTCTTCCTCCTCCTCCTCCTCTTCCTCCTCCAACTCCTCCTTTTCCTCCTCCTCTTCCTCCTCCTCTTCTTCTCCTTCTTCTTTCTCTCCTCCTCCTCCTCTTCCTCCTCTTCCTCGTCTATCTTGTGTGTGATCGGGGGTAAATCCTCGCACTGATCGATCCACATTTTGATTCAGTTACACTTAGTTAAATTCATATTCATTTTCTCAACATAAACATTACACACTTTTACTTACTCACGTTCAATACATGTTCAGTGCATTTTCCTCTTTCCTCTGAAGCATCAGTTTTGCTCCAAACCACAGGACCGAGTCTCGAAAAAAACTTAAGCTGATTGAATATCAAGATGAAATTAAAGCAGAACCAAGAAACATTTAAACATTTCCTTGTGGTGGTTAAGTGCATATTTTTTGGAACATGGCCGAGTTTATGTACGACTTGGTAATGTTATGTTTGTTGTACGTGATTATACTGTCTTATTTTAATAGAAAAGAAAAGAAAAAGAGAAAAAAACAAATGCATTTAAGTTGTGTTTTTAGCATTGTGTAACTTTTCTTTTGGAGGCTCCGTCAAACACTTTTCTAAAGGGAGATGTTAGTGCTTTGTCTGGAACATTTCAAAGTATGATATTACACCTTTATATCTTCATGGAAACCAAACTAAACCACGTTACCAAGTTACAGGTCAGATCTGTGGACTTGACTCAGACTTGATACTTGATGCTTCTTCTAAATATATTTATATGTTTTTAGAAAATACTTTTGTCTTTACAGTTGATAAATGTGGTGCTTAATTTTAAAAGAAACAAACTGGAACATGTCCCTCTCACTTCTGTTACTTTGGATGTAACTGAAGTACTGTGATGTTGTATCCTCAAATGTACTACAGTAATATACAGTACAATACAGTAAAACAGAGGGAACTACACAGAACATGATCCTTCATGACAAATAACAGTTATTAAGCACTTTTAAATCTTTATTCTTTCTATTCTGACCATAAACATCTTGTCAAGACATTTAAAAAGGAAAAAAAAAATTTGGATTTCTACAACTCTTATATATACTCATATATAAATATACCAAGTACAATTTAGCTTAAAAATCATATTACTGTATTTTCTGGGTTATTAGACACACTCTTAAGCCTCCAACCTCATCAAAAACGACCCAGTACCACTTCAGTAAACTACAAATCCGCACCACCCGCAGAACACGCAAACACACACGGAGCAGACAACGACCGCACAGCGAAAAACACCCACAGACACACTCATCACTCCACGCCGACGAGGAACGGAACAGAGGAACGAACTGAAAAAGCGAGTGCAATGTGCCACTTCTAGACACAACTGAACAACTGAGTCACTGCGAACACGCCGACAATCCAGCGGTCCCAGACAGCACCCTCCCTACACGCAGTGTTGGGGAGTAACAGATTACATGTACTGGAGTTATGTAATCAGAGTACAAATTATGAGTAACTGTATTCAGTTACAGTTACTGTTTCAATGAGTGGTAATTGGATTACAGTTACTTTGTTGAAATAAATGGATGACATGGCGGTGATTTCCTATTTTCACATTTTGGGCTCTATTCTATTTTTTAATTTTATTTTGGTAATTCTACTCATTGCTGGAAACCCAAACAGAACGCGCTCAATAAGAGCTGTGTAAACGTCTTGTTAACGGTAGTGCCGTCAGTCACACAATGGACGAGATCATTAATAATCATCATTGTTAATAATCTGATTCTGCATCATTTTCAGTAAAAAACATCCAATATTACAGATTTTTACTGGGCTGACACCTTTATATTTGTACTGAAAGTGAGTTGTAAATAAACATTATGACACCTAACAGTAGGTGGACATACTTTAAGGCAGCAGTGATCTCATGTAGAAAGCATTTCTCTATAAATAATATTTTTTAATATGGTTAAGGAAAGATTGGACTTTTTTCTTTTTTTTTTAGCACACAAAACCTCTTATGTTAAGATCCTTATCTTTGCTGCTGTACAACAAACAAATGTCTGTTCATGGAGATTTGGGCTCGAGAGACAATTTGAAGAGAACCAACAAGAATTTTCAGGATGTTTTTGGTATATTCATGTAGTTTTTAAAAAACATGACAATATCAAGTAATCCAGAGTATTCAAATTACATTACTCACTTAAGTAGCTTAATGGATTTCGTTACAAACTACATTTTGGGATATATAATCTGTAATCTGTAGGGGAATATGTTTTAAAAGTAACCTTCCCAACACTGCCTACACACCACAACTGAACAAAGCCGAGTCACCGTGAATGCGACAAACAAACAAAACCACTGACCCATCCAACTGTTGTGTTTCGTTTAAAGTCCGGTGCGGTTTATTTGTGAAAAAAGTTTGAAAATAGACCATTTAATGACGGACGAAAATACGGTAATTGCAAAAATCTAAATTACTTTGGTTTAAAGACTTGAAATGACTTGAAGCTCAAAGCAGACGACTTGGACTTGACTTGGACTTATGGGCCGGTGACTCAAGACTCGACTTGGACTTGCCTGTATTGGACTTGGGACTTGACTCGGACTTGAGGTCAAAGACTTGAGACTTACTTGAGACTTGCAAAACAACAACTTGGTCCCACCTCTGCCGCTTACAGTCACAGTGTCTGTTATTCTAGGTATTTCTGAGCTATAAAACCACCTGTAATTGAATAAATATAAGGTAGAGCAGTTTAATGTCACACTGCAGAACATTCCAGGCAGAGAAATGACATCTCCATAGAAGCCGTTCATGGACCCTCCACTAGAAAATTTACGCAATGCATCTTTAATTACAAAGCTCTAACAATGAGTTTTTTGTCAATATCTTTCACAGTTCAGTGTAACTTCTTATAACTTGTGTAACCAAGCATCTTTCATCTTTCTCTCTTTCTCTGTTCTCTTGTGTTCTCCAGCTGCAAATGTTCAGAGCCTGATAACCCCAATAACAAAACTCTGGAGCTGTGGAGTCAGAGGAACATCACTGCTGCATTTGTGCCCTGGTCCAACCTCTCGGTGAAGGTAAAGAACATATGAGACTAAACGCTCTGTCAGGTTATTTCTTAATATTGAAAATCGAGCTCATTGTTTGTGTCTTTTTATTGAGTCTCAAAATGAAATTAAAGCAGAACTAAATCGCATTTTTACCTCATTAAATGTTTCATGTGGTGGTTAAATGTATGTTTTTTGGAACATGATCGACTCTGACCCAGGGAGAATTCTCTTGGGAAAAAACTAATGCTTTTAGGTTTCCTTTCTGTCATTCTTCCTTTCTCAGTTCTGTCGCTTAACTTACTTAGTTCTGCTTTAAAGGTGCAATGTGTAACTTTTCTGGTCGAGAGTCAGAGTGTCAAATTCTTTTCTCCATGGAAGGTTTCACAGCATGGCATTAAACCTTTCTATGTCACAAAAACCAAACCAGACCAAGGCTGCGTTCAGACTGCAGCCTGAAGTGACCCAAATCCGATTTTTTGGCCCCTATGTGACCTGTATCTGATCTTTTAATGACAGACTGAACGACACAGATCCGATTTTTTCAGATGCGACCCAGGCCACTTGGATATGTGGTCCTGAAACCGATACATATCTGATCTTTTGACATGTGACTTCAGTCTGAACCTCCAAAGTGCATTCATTTGACCTACACGTTATCAACAAGACACAAACATCACTATTCTGCGCTGAAGTTGGTGAAAATTGTTAATGAACTCCATGTCACTGAAGCGAAGCACATCACCACTCACCACTCTTGGCTACGTCTCCACATCCACATGTTCCTTTCAACGGACTTTGCTGCCGCTGTCCTACAAAACACCACGACCAAAAACCTTGTCCTTCTCCTTCTCAATCTCCTCCTTAAAACATGTAAGTTGTTCATGTTCTGGCTCCGGTACGAGAGGAACTTTAAAATCTCCAGGTGCTCAATGCTCGCGTCCATGTTTGAACTTCTGTAAACACAGAGCACGCTCGCTGCGGTTGACGTCGTCATGTCTCCAGTGCACATGCGGGACACTGTCGGACCGTTTAACGTTCACACTGGAGATCACATACAAGTCACATTTAATTGGAAATGTGTACGACCTCGCAAAAACATCAGATTTCACAAAAAATCTGAATTGAGTGTTAAGCCCTGCAGTCTGAACATAGCCTTAGTTACAGGTCAGATCTGTGGAGGGGCGACTCCGCTCACAGTCAGAACCAGTCTGTTTTTTCAGGCATTTTTGAACTAAGTGGAAAATGAAAAAGGAGAAATTCAATTTGTCAACTGGACAAAAGTTTATTTTGGCCGAAAACGTTTGGCAGCTCATCCAAGCTGCTTCTCCAGTTCTGGCCAGACACTGGTGGACTCTGCTTGAAGGGAGGAGCTAACTACACTGAAACTACTCTGAAACTAAAATGCCTACTGTATTTTCCGGGCTATTAGACGTGCTCTTAAGCCTCCAACCCCATCAAAAAATGACTGCGAATCCACTCGGGTGTCCCAGCATGATTTCAGTAAACTACAAAGCTGCACCACCCGCAGAACATGCAAACACACACGGAGCAGACAGCGTCCGCACAGCGAAACACACCCACAGACACACTCATCACTCCACGCCGACGAGGAACAGAACAGAGGAACGAACCGAAAAAGCGAGTGCAATGTGCAACTTCTAGACACAACTGAACAACTGAGTCACTGCGAACACGCCGACAATCCAGCGGTCCCAGACAGCACCCTCCCTACACGCCACAACTGAACAAAGCCCAGAGTCACCGTGAACGTGCCAAACAAACAAAACCACTCACCCATCCAACTGTTGTGTTTCCTTTAAAGTCCGGTGCGGTTTATTTGTGAAAAAAGTTCAAAAATAGACCATTTAATGTGCAACTTAATTCAGAGCGCCTAATAGCCTGTAAAATACGATACTTGTTTACAGTTTCTGTTTGTTAGCTCAGCCTGTTCAACTGCACTGAGCTCTGACCAGAAGTGAAGAAACAGCTTGGATGAACTGCGAAAAGTTTTCAACCAAAATAAACATTTGTGCAACTGACAAACTGAATTTCTCCTTTGCTGTGGATTCTACCTGGACGACTGAGGGATTTTAGACACATAATTGGAAAATGAATTCCTTAGTATTGAAATCAAGTTTGAAATGTTTGTATGGTGACAACACTACATCACACATACTGTCGTCAGGGTGAGCACATGTCCCTTTTTGAGTTGTCCTGCAGTCATTACAATGCATATGACCAAGACATGTACCTGTGGTCAATATTTATCATAGTTTTACATCAGTTAAGTGGCAGTTTGTGGGAAAACACTGAGAAGAAAAGTACAAAAATACCGGAAGTAACACAAAAACAGCTCCACTTATGTTATCAGCACAGGACATTTCATTCAAAATGTAGAGGCAATGTATGCACAAGAATGACATTTGTTTGTATTCATGTTAATAATAACTACTGTGTAAATTAGACAAGTTTTGGCCCTTGTTTACATGACGGTTGCTAGGTAACAGTTACTGAATGACCTCTACCTATGTCATATCTGCTGCCTGTGATCAACCAGGAAGAAAATGACCTCATCAAAATGAAAAAACTAGACTAGCAAAATCATAAAATTTCCAAGTTAAATTTCCAGTTCTACCAAATTCAGCGTTTTTGTCCATCTTTACAGATTGAGGTGGTCAGCAGAGTTACTGTTTAACATTGAATCACCTTACTCAGCCTTCTCTAAGTGTCCCCAAGACCTGAGCAAACACAACAGAGGACATTATATCATTAACTTTTCACTAATGAGTTTAAACAGACCTGGAAAACCAACAGCTTTTATATTACATCATAACATAACAGAGCCCACTTTACTGTTTCCTGATCCGTGTTGTAATGTTGTTTCCTCATCACAAACAAACCTGGACTTGTGTTTGGTTTCATTCACATGTTTAACACACAAACCTGCATCTCTGTGTTTTTAAACCCCAAACACCTTCACTAGAATCATGTGGATCATTTCAGCTCTGGAACTGCCAATTTCTACTTTTTACACCTAATTATTTTAGTTCTGAGCCCTGTGTCCCCTGTCCCAGCAGATTTATCCAAAACCAGTAATTTGTCCCAGTTTTGTACAAGAAATGTCCCAGGTGTCCCTATTTTTGACCAATCTGAAACCTGTCAACAGTAAAGAGATGCATAAACTGTCATTTGTTTAGGTAAAATGCAGAAAAACTGCTTAAAAATGATCAAAACACAAAGAAAATGTGACTAAACTGACTTGCATTTTAGTCATGAGTAAATAACGAATGAGCTCAGTGCAGAACAGTTTTCCTTAATTATGCACTTGTTTCATAATTTTATTATTACCAACAACTTCAAGTCAGGAGTTTCCCAGTTTTTGATTTAGAAAATTTGGTCACCCTAATTCACGTGAAACAAAAACTGACACAAAGTTCAACATTATTATGACATTATTCATAGAGCCATCATTGTTGTCAGCTGAAAGAACTTTAAAGGCCCTGTATCTGACTTTTTCCATGTATTTAGAGTTAAGCCCAATTTATGTTGTGTGTCCTTTACCCCCCTCCTCAGAGCGTGTGCATCGACTGATGTGCACGACGCAGACAGCAAAGGAAAGTGACAGACAATAAGGGCTGTGATGGTCTCTGCATCACAGACATTTACAGTACTCTGCTTTCCCGCTTCATTTTGTAACAGGAACGCTATTTTTAAATCCTAGCCCCCTGGCATTGTGATGGTGAATTACTTTGTGAGCCTCAATAGACCTCAACACAGATCCATAAATCAAAAATGATAGCGACAAGGCAACAGCGACAGTGTGTGTTGAGTCGATGCAGAACTGTAATTGGCCCTTTAGTGTCTTACCCCAGTACAGACTTATCGTATAAGCAGCTCTTGAGGTCAGAATAAGTCTGCTGTGTCCTGTTTGCATGTAATTAAAAAGCATTTTACTGTCCCATAGCGCATGTTAGCATGCTAGTTATTGTTAGTTTTACTGTGACAGCTTTACTGGTCTCTGAAAGTTGTGGAAAGTGCTTTAGTACGTAAGTAAGTAAGTTTTTATTTATATAGCGCTTTTCACAAAGACACTTTACAGATCATTATTCATTCACTCCAGACCCAGTGAAGGTAATCTAGTATTGTAGCCACAACTGCCCTGGGGCAGACTGACAGAAGCACAGCTGCAAATCTCCACCATCAGTCCCTCCGACCACCCCTAGCACGCACACACCACTTTTATACTAGGCAAAGACACAACAACAGGTTTTTTCCCAGTGGTCTCCCATCCTGACCAGACCCGACCCTGCTGAGCTTCTGAGATCTGAAAGGATCAGGCTTTGACAAACCTGTATGACCACAACTAGTCCTGCTTTCCACTTTTTTAAGACAGTAAAAATCAAGTACAGCGCTTTAAGCCACAAAATCAAGATGGTAAGTTTATGAGACCAATTCTTAACAATGATTTGGCTCAACATATGAAGGATTTCTGTTTGGATATTTCTTTCAAAAACAGTGCATCACCCATAGAGTTCAATAGGACAGTGGAATGTTTACATTCAGTCTAACTTCATGAACACTTACACTGCAAAAACTCAAACCTAGCCAAGTTAAGATTACTTCAGTTAAGAATGTTTTATCATGATTTGAGCACATTTCAGCTGCAACTAAAGTAAACTTACCTGCCTTTTTGTGCTTAAAATATACAGCTATAGGCTACATTACAGGTCAGATCTGTGGAGATGTGACCCCATTCAAAGGGAATAGTTGTATTTTTGAGCAGTAAATACATTCATAATGGATAAATGCTAGATGGATGGATGTTTAATGTCATACCATGGAACATTCCAGGTTAAGCAATAACATCTCCATGAAGAAAAGTATCAGACAGACACTCCACCAGAACAGTTCACAAAGCACCTTTAAGATAAGAAAAACAACAACTCTTTACACTTTAAACAAGAAACAAAATTGAACGTTGCTTGAATTAAGAAGAACACTCTTATTCCATTGGTAGATCATTTTCATCCATACTCTTAATTCTTTGTGGCATGTTAAAATAGTTCAGGAAAAACCTTGTAGAACTTTGCCTCTGTGTATTTTGAATCAAAGGAGTGAAATATAACAATAAAGTTTTACTGTGTGTTGTTTTACAGGAGTGCCTGGGTCTTCACGGGCAGTTTGTGGGCACCGCCTGTGGGCACCATGGACCCTACACGCCTGATGTGCTCTTCTGGTCCACCATCTTGTTTTTCTCCACCTTCTTCATGTCGGCATTCCTCAAACAATTTAAAACCAGCAGATATTTCCCAACCAAGGTAAATTACACTGTTTACAGCATATCCTATAGTGGCACTCCCAAAAGGTTCTTTGACTGCTTCATTTTTCGGACTATAAGGCACTTAAAATCCTTTAATTTTCTCAAAAATGGACAGTGCGTCTTATAGTCTGGTGTTCCTTACGTATTAATTCTGGTTGTGCTTACTGACCTCGAACCGATTTTATGTGGTACACAGCGCTCAAAATTCTGTCAAAATGTTTTAGTATGACTTTGGTAAACTACGAAGCTGCACCACATGATGGATTGTTGGAGCATTATGGCCAATGTAGTCAGGAACCTCGCGGAGTAAAGTGCAAAGTATAGTTTGGCATCAACTCAACCCACACTGCCTCCATTGCCTTGTCACAGAAAGAACACATATATTCCACTGAGTCATGTCCTTTCATCCGACAGAAGCTGAGCTGCATCAGCGCACAAGGAGCGAGCTACTTTTTTCAGTGCTTATAGTTTATGCAAATGAGCCATGTGGTTTTAAGTTTTGTTTCTGTAAAAGGTAAACAAATGTGGCAAAGCTGCATTAAACACATTTTTACTAAATGTATATTTGAGTCATCCTTGTAGGAAATAAAAAACTAACTTAAATGATCCACCCACATTCACATTCATGATCCATATTCACCAAGACAGGGAGCCAACGCTTGGCGGTTTCATGCCACGATCTGCCAATGGATCGTGGATGCCTGGACTAAGGATCATTTTCAAGTGTCGTCCGTTTGTTTCTCTTAATGCACTTTACAATTCAGTGCACCTTATGTACGAAAATAGACAAGAGAATTCAACATTATTGATATTGTGCCTTATAATCCAGTGAACCTTATAGTCTGAAAAATACGGCACATACTTTTTGAGTAGAATAAAGTATAGACAGTGGCGAAGTTAGCAAGTTGAGGGCCCTAGGCAAACATGAGTTTAGGGCCCTCACTATAATGCACCTTTTTTTTTTTTAAATATATATTTATTGTCTGTTTTTCCCATTGTTTTTGGGACATGCACATCTCTATTTATTTGAATTAGTGGATTGGAAACTTAACTTATTAGTCAGGTACCCTAGAACAAAAGTAGATTTAGTTTTTTGCTACCACAATTGCATTTTTGTTTACATCTATTACATATGATTATTACTATTTTTCTTATGATAATTGTTTAAAAGTAAACTAATCTCATTTAATGTCATATTGAGAGAAAATCAAATTGCTCTGAGGCCTCGGCCATTAGTGACACTGCGAGCAACTGGTTGGGAGCCCCTCCATTTTTGGGGCCCCTATGCAGCTGCCTACTTTTGCCTAGTGGTAGCGCCGCCTCTGAGTACAGGTCTTCTCGCCCAGATCATCTGGAAAAAAGAAAAAAACAGGCAACAGACAGTAACATAATGGAGACTTCAAAAGTAAAATAGTAAAATAATAATAATAATAAATTCATAAAAGACTGTGTATTTGTCAGGTGCGGTCGATGATCAGTGACTTTGCCGTTTTCATCACGATCCTCACCATGGTCATTCTGGATTACATCGTTGGAGTTCCCTCACAGAAGCTCAAAGTGCCCAGTAAATTTCAGGTGAGAACAAGAGAACATCTGTTCACCAGAGTCCGTTATCAGTATGTCCTGTGTTCTACTCCGCTCTCTCTTGTGTGTGCAGCCCACTCGAGATGACCGCGGCTGGTTCATAAACCCGATCGGGCCGAACCCCTGGTGGACGGCTCTGGCAGCTGCCATCCCCGCTCTGCTCTGCACCATCCTCATCTTCATGGACCAGCAGATCACCGCCGTCATCATCAACCGCAAAGAGCACAAACTCCTGGTACGAGCACAGAGAGTGTATAAGCAGAGAGTGTATAAGAGCACAAAGGCGGTGTTGGGGAGTAACAGATTACATGTACGGGAGTTACGTAATCAGAGTACAAATTATGAGTAACTGTATTCAGTTACAGTTACTGTTTCAAAGAGTGGTAATTGGATTACAGTTACTTTATTGAAATAAATAGATTACATATATTATAGATTATAGATTAGGTCTAAAACAGGATTTAACAGGACAAAATCATGCTGCATGGACCGTGTGTTCTCCTCGTCTTCTATCAATAATATTTTTAATATGGTTAACTAAAGTCTGGGCTTTTTTATTGTCTTTTAGCAGACAAAACATCTTATGTGAAGATTTCCTCATCTTTGCTTCTCTACAGCAAATCAAGTAATCCAAAGTATTCAGATTACGTTACTCACCTTAAGTGATTTAATGGATTACGTTACAAACTACATTTTGGGGCATGTAATCTGTAATCTGTAGGGGAATACATTTTAAAATGAACCTTCCCAGCACTGCACAGAGGGTATAAAATCACAGAGTGTATACGAGCACAGCGCGTATAAGATAGGCATGTCCAAACTGTGGCCCGGGGGCCAAATGCGGCCCTCAGACAATTTTTTCTTGGCCCTCAGACTTCCAGGTGAATTGGCCCAAATTACCTCGCATCAATTAAAAATGATTATTTTTTTTTTTTTTACAGCAAGTTTTTTGAAAATCTACCTTGATAAAGCAAATATTTAATATTTAGGGGTTTAAGGATCTTAGCATGAATAAAGTCTGATGGCTCATTCTAACATGTGCATATTTCAATTATTCACTGTATTGAGCACCAGTCCATGGCCCTCGATCGGCCCTCTGCTTCACCTCTGTTTAGATATGTGGCCCTTGATGAAAAAAGTTTGGACACCCCTGGTATAAGAGCACAGAGGGTATAAGACCACATACGGTGTATCAGCACACGAGGGTATACAAGCGCAAAGGGTATAAAAGCACAGAGGGTATAAAAGTGTGTTTTTATGACCAAAATACTTGGAAAAAAAAAAAAAAAAAGAATCTTACTTTTGGGTAAATGTAAAGAATGAAGTGGCGTCTGAATAATGACTTGGTTTTGGTTTGGAAGCTTCTCTCTCTTCATTTTCTTCATTTTTGTTCTGTTCCGTTTGCTTGTTTATTTTATTTTAGCTGGTTGCATTTTGTGTTCTTGTGTTTTCCCACAGAGTGTATTTATTTCTTCTTCATGTATTTGGTAGGGACAGTGCATATTAATGAACATCTGTCACGATTACAGTGTCAGTGTGCCAATATGCTAATCTCCATCTGCTGACCCGTGCAGGCAGGTAACACTGTTGTAAATGCAGCACTTTGGGACTAAATAAGACCACTGCGCACTGTCTGTAGCCAATAATAATGAAAGCAGTGCACTGATTGGCCTGGGTCCACACCAGAAAGCTGTTCTAAAGCTGTGAACACGCAGCAGAAATAACACATGTAGATACTAACATATTTACAGAACCACGCAGAACTGTCCAACCAGAAAAGATAGAAACTTACTTTTATTTTCTTGAAAAGCTGTGAGTTTCAGCTTTCTGAGCATATTTCTGGCATTATCCTATGTCACACACACTTTGGATGATGACGTAGAGCAGGGGTGTCAAACTCATTTTGGTCCGGGGGCCGTATCCAACCTACTTTGATCCTAAAGGGGCCGGATCAGAAAACTCATGGTCATATAAACCCCAAAAACAGCAATAAGTTCAAATATTTGTGCAGAGAAATGCAAATCTATTACAGAAATCTTTTTTAATTGATGAACTCTTTCTTTTACAAAATATTATAATATTATGAGAAAAAATGCTATTTCAACACAATGTTTTAACATGAACTTGTTTGCAAATAGGAATAAGTCAGTTTTTCTTGGAAAATCCTGCACTCGGCTCCACTTTTCTATTTTTGACATTTTGCTGATGAGGCTGTCACGGTCAACAGTCAAAACGATCGTCCTTTAAGAGCGTTTGGAAAGAGACAAGTCTTCATTTGTGCTGCTCTGGTGGGAGGGGCCATGCACAGAGGCTCTGGAGACGCTGCTGTGATAAACACCACAGACAATGACCAATATTTTAAAAGAAAATATGATAAAAATATTTTAGTAGAAAATCAGCCAAGGGCCAGATTAAAGGTCTTGGAGGGCCGGATCTGGCCCCCGGGCCTTATATTTGACACCTGTGACGTAGAGAATACCAGTGTCCAATAGCAACATTGTTGTCTGTCAACCTCATGCGCTCCGTCCATTTTGATTGGGTCAAACTTTGCCAAAGAGTGTAGTGAGTCAAAATGGTCGATGCTCTGAGCGTCTGTGTTTGTAACAATTGAAAAAGCCGCTCTAAGTGCACTTATTTCTCAAATAAATGACAAATTAGTAGTGATGGGCAAATGAGACGGAGCTCTGGAGCATGTCTCGTTCTTTCTGAAACAAATTGCTCTGAGGCACTGCCTCGGAGCTCGTCTCGCAGCAGCCGCTCACGTGACCAAAGTGTGGAAGTGTCGGTCCCTCCCCCTACTGCTTCGATCTGCGTGTCAATCGCTTCAGTGTGTCGAAGCGTTTCATTGGCTCAGTGAATGTTCCGCTCTGCGATTGGTTCAGAGTGCTTCAGAGTGTTCAGCGCACTTTCGTGGTTTGACAAGCGCTATACTGCTACATTGTAAAAGATGCACTAATATTTCTTAAAAATGTTGGGTAGTGAGGAGTATTGTGTGACGTTAGTGGTATTTTTGGCATCTTTTGGTGACTTTTGGCATTTGTTTCATTTTCGATGGCATCTACAAGTGGAAAAAAGCAATCCATGGTTTGGGATCACTTTGATCTAATTCCACCTAACAAGGTCACCTATTTTCTTATTTACAGCATGCTGTTTATGTTGCTCTTTATATATTATTTTAAATCATCATTATTATTGTTGTTGTTAGGTACGGTGTCGCTCTGCACACAAGTATTGTCTTACACTAATAATACTTCATCGATGCTGAGACACCTGTGTGACAATGGTTAAATTTGTCCACTAGAGGTCAGTGTTTCTCCAAGGCCTCAGACACGTCCAACCATTTGAGACAATATTGCGAGGTGAGGTGTCAATGCTTCACAAGGCTCCATTCGCCCATCACTACAAATTATGCATCTTTTACTTACAGACTTGATATTTTGCATTACATTAAGCATTTTTAGGTCCAAAAAGTTGTTTATACATGCTGCAGATTTAAATCCCTTCTTCCTCCTGTGTGAAAAACAAATATTCAAATATAATAAATATAACAAATATAAACATCTACATGATTTGAATCTTGTACTTGTGTGTTGGACTGTAAGACCATGTTAAGTGAATGGTTTAAAAGTTAATTCTTCTTCCTGTGCTTGTTGTTGGGTTGTTGCAGAAGGGCTGTGGGTACCACCTGGACCTCCTGATGGTCGGGGTGATGCTGGCCGTGTGCTCGGTGATGGGTCTGCCCTGGTTCGTGGCGGCCACAGTCCTCTCCATCACCCACGTCAACAGCCTGAAGCTGGAGTCGGAGAGCTCTGCCCCCGGAGAACAGCCCCGCTTCCTGGGCATCAGGGAGCAGAGAGTCACCGGCCTCTTCATCTTCCTCCTCATGGGCTGCTCCGTCTTCATGACCGGAGCTCTGCAGGTGAGGAGGAGGGGCAGCAAATCATAGAGAATTATGGGGAAAATGGGGAAAAATTAATCATGAGCTGATCCCCGTGAGGATATTATAGCTTCTCTTTTCAAAGGAACTGAATATAAGATTTTTATTTTAAATTTCTTAAAAATGAGCTATCTGTGTCCCAAGATACAAGGTAAACATGTTCAAACTGAATCTAGTTCTTCTTTGTAATAAGAACTTTAAGAACTAATCCTGATTTATTCTTGGTGACAAAAACACTGGACATGATGGGCAAGCTCTTTATAATTTGTATTTATCCAACCAGATCTGAATGTTTACTCCCTAAACCTCAGAACCTGCACTAATCCTGAGTCAGTGCTAGTGCAGCCTCTGCAGCTCAGGGAGGGAATTCCGGAGGTTCTGAGCTTCACATGAGACCTGAACATAAACTGAGAATAAGACACATTTGGATGTGTCTCTATAATGTTCAGTTGTGATTATAGTTTAGATGATACTTTCTTTAAAAACAGTAAGAGTACAGACTGCTACAGGTCCAACAGAAGGTGTTTGGTACATTTCAATAAATTATTGTAACAGTCAAATGATAAATGGTCACATTTTTATACAGCACTTTTCCACCTTCAAGGCTCAAAGTGCTTTACAGCAAGGAACGATTCACACTTTCACACACACACACACACACACACACACACACGCACACGCACGCACACACACACACACACACACACCCCAGTGTACTCAGACACTAGGGGTGGGTTAAGTGTCTTGCCAAGGACACAACAACAGCATTTATCTGTGGGAGCTGGAATCAAATTTCATGTGGAGAGCAGGATTCGAACCGTGGACAAACACTCTTACCAACTGAGCCACTGTCACCTGTGATTACTGAATTCTTGAAACGTACTAACTACATGAAGTGTGATCAGATTGATCAAACTGTGTGGCCATAGCAGCTTGTCAAAGCTGATCCTGTCAGGTCTCAGAAGCTCAGAGGTCAGCCCTGGGCAGGACTTGGATGGAAGACCACTGGGAACATCAGGTGCCACAGGAGGGTGCCAAGGGCCAAAACTGTTGCCTAGTATGAAAGTGGAGTGTGCATGAGTGATGGTGGTGGTTGGAGGGACCGATGGCGCAGATTGGCAGCCGCACTTCCTTCAGTCTGTCCCAGGGCAGCTGTGGCTACAATAGTAGTTTACCACCACCAGGTGTGGAGTGAATGAATAATGCTGTGTAAAAAAGCGTCTTTAAGTGTCCAGAAAAGTGCTGTATAAAACTGATGCCTTATTTTACTGTTACTATTCATAGAGTGTTTACATAAATGGACATACAGCCTGCTAGCCACTGCACTCCAAATAAGAAGTGAATCTGGCTCCAAATTCACTTCTATAACCACAAGTTTCATGAGCTTCATTTGACTGGAACCAAATGCTATGGGTGACGTCACACTCCATCAGGCCTCTTCTTTGTACAGTGGATGTCTGAAACCCAGCAGTAGTTTCACGTGCATAAAAGCAGTTTGTCTCTCATATGTGACTTAAATCTTGCAGTGAAAAACAAGTGAATGTAAGTGTGTATCTCTCTGGTTCTTGGTGTGAATCATTCTGACAGACACTTAATAACATGACCTCTCTGTCACGGGTCACAGTGTGTAGGAGGTGGAGCAGCAGTGCCACCTGCAGGACATATTTCAGTTACACTGGTAAAAGAATAAAGTGAGTTTTGTTCTTTCTTCAGTTCATCCCGATGCCAGTGCTGTACGGAGTCTTCCTCTACATGGGAGCATCGTCATTAAAAGGAATACAGGTACACCACACCACACTTATGTTTCATTCATTTCCCTTTCACTTTTATTTTCTGTTTGAAAAGTATTTTGCTTTCATTTCACAAACACAAACACAAACTCGGTTTAGTCTGTCTATCTAGGCCAAGTTCTAAAACACCTTTTAATACTGACAATTTGATTTATCAGTTTTATTTCCAATTTTTAATATTATACAGAAGAATTTATCAAATAGTTTTCAAAAGATGAGACAAGACTAGATATGAGATTGGGTCCACGAGAATGAGACAAAACGAGATTTGAACATAATATATAATCTTCATATAGACGGTTCAGTTTTCAATTTTGGCCTCGCAGTTTTTAAAATTTTGATTGAATAGTTTTGTGTCCATTCTAGTACTGCTTTTAGGAACTGTAACAGGTGTAACTATGGAGTAAGAAAGCTGTCAAAAATATTCATGCGCGTAAAATAGAAATCCGTGCGTATTTGGGAAATCCGTGCATATTTGGCTGTAGTTGCGCATAAAATAAATATTTGTAAACTCTCAATTGACTGAATAAAATATATTGTGTGTATTTTATCCATCAGAATACGAATTGAAAAATTACGACGTCATGAATTACAATCACGAAATGAAAATTTACGATTACGCTTTCATCAGTACGAATACGAATTCACAGACGGAACTTTACTGTCAAAAATACGTCATCACTTCACAGACATTATCCATCGAGCAGAAGAAACATCGATCAAGATCAAGACTGCGCAGCTCAAGTTTGTAGCAGAGGATAAAAACAGAGTAATAACACAAGAAGCTACAACAGCGACCAACAAGTGGGTTAATTAAAATCTATTGTAAAAATGTCTTGAATTCGGGAACCGAACGCTGCTGTATAATATTGTGTAGAAACACCTCCTTTGAACGGGAAATTGCACCTATATGTTAGATAACATAGTGGTAGCCAGTTGGCTAACATCCGACGTAAAGTTATCCCAGGGCTAATTAACAAATATCAGGTTCTCTGTATGTTTAGATTAAAACATTCACGGCTACAGCCACAGCGAGCATCAGTCAGTCTTCACTTCAGCTGCATTTCTCGCATGAAATGCCACCAAAAGTTCCTCCGGATGCTGAAATGTCCCAGTTTACGCCAAACACTACCAAACTGTCCTGGTTACGACGTCACAGCCAATGAAATGTTACACATTACAGTTTAATGCAGCTTCCAGCAACAATTAATGTTCGTGTTTACAGGCAACACCTTGGTATGTTTACAGTATTTACCGGTAAGTTTAACGTCACCGTGACGTGGATGGATTTGCTCATTATAACCCATTATAACTCATGTATAACCCATTGTCTGAAATGCAGCTGAGATGAAGGTTAAGACTGACTGATGCTCGCTGTGGCTGTAGTCGTGAATGTTTTAATCTAAACCTACAGAGAACCTGATATTTGTTAATTAGCCCTGGGATAACGTTACGTCGGATGTTAGCCAACTGGCTACCACTATGTTATCTAACATATAGGTGCAATTTCCCGTTCAAAGGAGGTGTTTCTACACAATATTATACAGCAGCGTTCGGTTCCCGAATTCAAGACATTTTTACAATAGATTTTTAATTAACCCACTTGTTGGTCGCTGTTGTAGCTTCTTGTGCTATTACTCTGTTTTTACCCTCTGCTACAAACTTGAGCTGCACAGTCTTGATCTTGATCGATGTTTCTTCTGCTCGATGGATAATGTCTGTGAAGTGATGACGTATTTTTGACAGTAAAGTTCCGTCTGTGAATTCGTATTCGTACTGATGAAAGCGTAATCGTAAATTTTCATTTCGTGCTTGTAATTCATGACGTCGTAATTTTTCAATTCGTATTCTGATGGATAAAATACACACAATATATTTTATTCAGTCAATTGAGAGTTTACAAATATTTATTTTATGCGCAACTACAGCCAAATATGCACGGATTTCCCAAATACGCACGGATTTCTATTTTACGCGCACGAATATTTTTGACAGCTTTCTTACTCCATACGTAACTCACCAAATTTTTGTCTAATCCAAAGGTAAATACACAGAAACAAATCTCACAAGATCATTTTTCTCATGTGTGCACCATCTTGTGGCAATTTTTGTGGCACAATATCCCTAATCATTAGTAATTAAATTTTCCAAACCGTAGCTTTTTGTCATAGTATCTTAACAAAACAGTCTTTTTTTTTTTATCTTGGTAAAAGAAACTTATCCAGGCTAAGTTGAGCTTTATCGAAATGTGTACAGCAACTTCAGTCTTCCGTCAGACTGTGGAACATTCAAGAAGGAAGCAGGTGACGGACTCCCAACCAAAAAGTTACATAGTGCACCTTTAGTTATGCATGTTTTAGTAGTAGTAGTAGTAGTAGTAGTAGTAGTTTTATTCGGTCATTTTGCAGAACTACAAAACAAACCAAAACAAAAACAGACTACAACTCCATGGATCATGATCGAAAGGGTTTAGGCTGAAGTAAAAAAGTACTTCTAATGCCAAATTTTATTAAACAATGACAGAATTTTAAGAAAGAAAAGCAGCGTATAAACTATGTATGCAAGTTTGCATTTACAATTTCACTTGTGACTTACTGTAAATATAACACAGAGACACAGAGACAAAAAATATACATTAAAACAAACTAAATTTAATGCATAATTCAATAATTCAAGAGCTCTATATGTTTCAAAATGTAACACTTTATTAAGGATTTGTGTGTGCCCTGGCAGTCACGTGACTTAATGTTTTGGCAGCCATACTGGTGGTCCAGGTTGGGGTTGATACGGAATATAATCATGACTACTTTAAACAGCGCAAACAAAATAAAACTGTCCGAAATTGCCAGCTCGTCATTAGAAAGACATAAAGCAAAAGTCATCCTCCTGATTTGCTGAATAGATCCCTAGTTCTGACGCTCGCTCTGTGCCCAACCTCTAATATTATGAATATGAATATTATTAATAGTTTGACCTCCAATATGGCGATATAAACAACAGGTCACGTGATTTTGTGACATAGACACAAAACCATTATACTCTTTTTTAAAGGTTTCTAGACTAAAATCATCACTCAGATTGTTCCTTATACAAACCTCTCGAACTCTTGAAACCTCTTTTTTTTTAAACTTCTTATGTTCATTTTTTAAAGATGCCAGTTTTGTTTTTGTTCATGGTTGTACAAACTAATAATGATGACAAAGACAACCCAAAATTCATTGTCTATGATTTTATCAAAATAAAAGTTAATGTTAAAGAAAATCATGTGTTTAGTTCATAGTCGTGTTTTACTTGAAGACAGTGGATCTAGTCTTATAGGTTTTTCTGTAAGATTTTATTTTTATATTGTTTTTTGAAGTGCACCAAGTTAGAACAAGTTTTGATATGGTCATCTAAAATATTCCTTAAGTCTGCTCCACATCTGTAACATGATTTGAGCTCTCAGGTTGTATTTGAGTTTATTTGTGCAGAACAGTTTTTGGATGTTTTCTGGGAGTAGGTTGAGTTTCACTTTAAATAAGATTTGGCAGGTTTTAGATTTTACCAGGTCCCCAAATTTCAGTATCTTTAATTGGCAAAAAAGTGCATTTGTATGTTCTCTGTATCAGATTAAGTGAACTATTAAATAAAGTTGAGTGTGTTGGCACAGGCTCTTATCTGCTTCACTTTTTCATCACAACAGATCAATACAGAGCTGACAGTCTCCTCTAATCCTCCAAAACACACACACACTTTGGGATTTTCACTTCAACTCCCACGAATGACTGTTTTTCTCTCTCTTCTGCCCTCTTATTCTCTATTTCTTTTGCCGTTGGTCTACCTCTCTTCTCTTTCTCTCCTCTTTTCCACTTTATTTTATGCTGTCTTATGCCATCCCTGTATTTTCGATGTTCTCTCTTCTTCTCACAATTTCTCTCTGTCTTTTTCTCATTTTCTTCCTCCATCTCTCATCCTCTTTTGCTCTTTTTCCCTTTTCTCCTTTTCCCTTTCTCTCTCTTTTCTCATTGTCTTTCTCTCTTTTTCCTTGATTTCTTCCTCTCTTTCTTCGTCTCATTTATATTTCTCCTCCTCTCTGTTTCTCTCCCTATGTTCCTGTATTTCTCTTCCTCTTTTGCTCTCCCTCCTCTCTCTTCTTCCTTCTTCTCCCTATTTCATCACTCACCTTTCTTTCCCTCAACAATCAATCAAATCTCTCTCCATCGCCCAACAATTAATCAATTAAAAAACTCTCTCTCCCTCTCTTCTCTGTCTCCGTCTCTTTCAGTTCTTTGACCGTCTCAAGTTGTTTGGGATGCCGGCCAAACACCAGCCTGACTTCATTTACCTGCGTCATGTCCCTTTAAGAAAAGTGCACCTGTTCACAGTGACTCAGCTCACCTGCCTTGTGCTGCTCTGGGTCATCAAGACGTCACCTGCCGCCATCGTCTTCCCCATGATGGTGAGTCTGGATATACATTGTGTTGTGTCCCAAAAAAACTGACATCATTTTAAAATCAGTTATCTTGAAACCTACTAAGTCTGGCTCAATGATGATGTTGATGTTGTTGGTACCAGATCCTTTAGTCATACATAAACAGATCCTTCCTCTTTTACATTTTTGTAAAAGAGGAAGGTAAAAGTACCAAATTCAAATTTGTTTACCAGTTGGTGAAGTTTTTCCAAATGTTGTATTGAAGCTGCACAGTCTTGGGTGAGTGTGTGCGAGCCATAGACCGTATATATGAGTGGACATAGCTAAAGTGTGCCAAATAGGAAGTTTGCCAGGAGGCTCTGCCTGCTCTTTCTGACTCTTGCTCCTACCGACTTACATTGGGATCTTGTTCTCTCTGTGAGCCTCGTCATTTTGGTCTTAAAATATTCGTATTAACGAAGGATATTACATGATTGAGAATTCTTTTCTGCTATTTTGTCCATCAAAAAAATCCTATTCATAACATAGAGCCTGGCTCCTGTAACCATGAGCATCATGAGCGTCATTTGAGCAACACTGAACGCTATGGGTGACATCACACTCACTTAGTCCACTTCTTTATACAGTCTATGATGCGAGCAGATTCCAAGATGTAAAATTACTTCTCTTTGGGAGTGAATGGCTCAACCTGAAAACAGAACAAAAATAAAATGTCACATATAATATTTTGATCTGTTTCTGTACATTCTGTGAAAATTTTGAAGTTATTTCAACAAGAATTGTCAAAATTATTGGCCAAATTTAATTTTTTTGGGACACCCTGTACATCATGATGGTGAGTGTGTATATACTGTATATTCATCATGATGGTGAGTGTGTATATACTGTATATACATGATGATGGTTAGTCTGTAAATACATGTATACATCATGATAATCTGTGTTAAAAGGGCTGTACCTGAAAACAGAGTCTACTCAGTGTAAACAGTTTGCAGTGGTCCTGCAAAGGTTTGAAGTTCTTCCTCACTTATCTTATGCATTCAGAGTGTCCTCATTATTTACAGTGATGAGTTTAGAAGCTGTCTTCATAATATTCTGAGACCAGAGCAGAGTTTGCTATCGTGGTAACAGCAACTAGCACGCTAACAAGCAAGTTGTGGACCTTCCTCCTAATAAAGTTACAAAGTGCACCTTTATGAAACAATTCTCATTATTTCAGCAAGATGATGATGTTGACTGAAATGTGAAAATAAAATCAGTTAAATATGGACACACGCAGAAGATTTAGCACAATCTGTGTCTTCACTTTACATCTGAAGTTGAATGTACAGAGTGTGTAGTAAATCTGTGTACCACATGTGTTGTGACCAATGGCACAGATATCCAGTCAAATCCTCCATGTTGTGTTTGTGCGTCAGGTTTTGGCGCTGGTGTTTGTGCGGAAGCTGCTGGACCTGTGCTTTTCAAAGAGAGAGCTCAGTTACCTCGACGACCTGATGCCCGAGTGGAAGAAGAAAAATCTGGACGACGCCTCAAAGATTAAAGAGGAGGTAGATCGATTTATTCATAAATGTGATCGTTATTCATTTTAGAATCCTATAATAATGCATCAGTCCTATGGCGCTTTTTCAGACGCTCAATTAAGCAGATAAATATGTTTGTTTGTATAAATGTCCACCCCTGACTCAGACCCAGTGTTGTGCTGGTGAATGGGCAGCGGTGCTCCAGAGGCTGGGAGATGATCACAGCCTTTTCCCTTAATACATGTACAGTATATGACTAGTACATGTAGTATGTGTCTACTACATGTGTAGTATATGTCTAGTATATGTCTAGTATATGTCTACTACATGTGTAGTATATGTCTACTACATGTGTAGTAGTATATGTACTATGTCTAGTACATGTGTAGTATATGTCTACTACATGTGTAGTATATGTCTAGTACATGTGTACATGTCTAGTACATGTGTAGTATATGTCTAGTACATGTGTAGTATATGTCTAGTACATGTGTAGTATATGTCTAGTACATGTGTAGTATATGTCTAGTACATGTGTAGTATATGTCTAGTACATGTGTAGTATATGTCTAGTACATGTGTAGTATATGTGTAGTATATGTCTAGTACATGTGTAGTATATGTCTAGTACATGTAGTAGTATATGTCTAGTACTATATGTAGTATGTAGTATATGTCTAGTACATGTGTAGTATATGTCTAGTACATGTGTAGTATATGTCTAGTACATGTGTAGTATATGTCTAGTACATGTGGTATTATATGTCTAGTACATGTGTAGTATATGTCTAGTACATGTGTAGTATATGTCTAGTACATGTGTATTATATGTCTAGTACATGTGTAGTATATGTCTAGTACATGTGTAGTATATGTGTAGTGCATGTCTAGTACATGTGTATTATATGTCTAGTACATGTGTAGTATATGTCTAGTACATGTGTAGTATAGTAGTAGTACTGTTGTGAACATGTAGCACTTAAAGAACAGCACAACACAACACTGTTCTGAGTCACATTACATCTAAACCTGTACCTCTGCAGTCACAGCTGGAGCGGGGCAGTCTGAGCCACATCTAACTGTTCCCCTTGCTGTTTGTGTCACAGGAGTCTCAGATAATGCTTCGTTCTAAATCCGAAGACTCCACTACAGTTCAGATCGCCATGGAGACGTGTAAACCTGCACAGACTCAAAAAGCACACGACCCCAGGTACACAGAGATAGTTTCTAGCTAAAAAGTCCATATATTTCTCCAGTGTCAGTATTTTGGCATGTACCTGCTACAGTGTTCCTCTATGACCCAAACTCACCCTTAACCTCTCCCTGTCTCTGCTTTCACCTTGATGCCCTCCCAGGTCCGATCCCTCTGACATTAATATCTCAGACGAAATGTCTAAAACTACTGTGTGGAAAGCCCTGAACTCCAGCCACAAAGACACGCACAGCTCCAAGAAGGCAAGGCCCCTCCCTCTGTTTATCCCGTTGCCGTGGTTACCTATAGCCTGTGTTGACATCTGTGTACAATCTTATGTTATGATTTGAGAGGCCTCTACATCTCTAATGGAAGTTAAACAGTAGCTCAAGCAATAGACTTTAAAATGTAGTCCTGCATCAAATGACTTATTTTTCCCCAAACCTCATCAAATCATGCATAAATATGGGCTTGAATGATTCTGCAAAGAGTACCTCACACTCAGTACAGATGAGTAGGCCTAGGTAACAAGTAGAAACTGTAAACAAGTAGATGTGTTAGTTTCAGAGGAGTTTCAGTGTAGTTAGCTTCTCCTGCAGACAGATATAAGGAAGTGTCCACCAGCATCTGATCACAACTGAAGAAGCAGTCTGGATGAGCAGCGAAATGTTTTCAATCTAAATAAACGTTTGTGCAGTTGACAAATTGAATTTCTCCTACAGAGAAATTGCCTGTCAAGTTAGATTTAGATATTGTAGTTTTCAGAGTGCTTTTCTCTGAGCGTACTTTTACTCCTGCTCTCTGCCTGAGTTGTATTTTTAACCACACCTTGATTAACCTTAATAGAACTTCAGCAAGGACTTAATAATGAACAAATGGCTCGTTAAGAATCATTCAAGCTTAGTAGGTACTTCATTAAGAAGTTAGAAGTTAGAGTTTGAGTATAAAGGGCACTGATTATGATTTTTTGAGCTGTTCTAATATTGTTTCCTCATCACAAACAGACCTGGAGTTGTCTTTTGTTTTATTCACACATGTTTAACACACAAACCCTGCAGATTCAGGCTGAGTTCTTCTCTCAAAACTACAAAACTACCTTGTGATGTCATTCAGGAGGTGCTCCACAGTGTTTTTAAACTCAATACAGCTTCACTAGAATCATGTGGAGAATACAAGCGGTTGAAATGAGTTTCCTCCACAGGGTGTCTGGGCGCTCCCTTAGAGATAGGGTGAGAAACTCAGTCACGCGGGAGGAGCTTGGAGTAGAGTCGCTGCTCCTCCACATCAAGAGGAGCAGCTGAGGTGGCTCGGGCATGTGTTCCGGAAGACCCAGGACATGCTAGAGGGGCTATGTCTCTGGGCTGGCCTGGGAACACCTTGGGGTCCCCCCGGAAGAGCTGGAGAAAGTGTGTGTGGAGAGGGAAGTCTGCTCGGACTTCGGCCCCTGCGACCCTGCCCTGGATAAAGCGGAAGAAAATGGATGGTGTTTGGATGATTTCAGCCCTGGAATTGCCCATCTCTGTTCTCTTGAAAAGTATTGCTTCGTGACATCACAATGTGGAACAGAGCAATTTGAGCTTTGGGGATGCAAGACAGATTAATAATAAAGAGTTACTGTATTTTCCAGGCTATAGGGCGCGCTCTTAAGCCTCTAACCTCATCAAAAAACGACTGTGCGCCCCACAATCCCGAGCGCCCTAGACACCAATCCACTCGTGTGTCCCAGCACGACTTCAGTAAACTACAAAGCCGCACCACCCACAGAACACACAAACACACACGGAGCAGACAGCGACCGCGCAGCTAAAAACACCTACAGCCACACTCATCAGTCCACGCCGACGAGGAATGGAACGGAGGAACGAACCGAAAAAGCGAGTGCAATGTGCCACTTCTAGAGACAACTGAACAACTGAGTCACTTCGAACACGCCAACAATCCAGAGGTCCCAGACAGCACCCTCCCTACACGCCACAACTGAACAAAGCCCACAGTCACACACAGAATGTGACAAACAAAGTCCCACTGACCCATCCAACTGTTGTGTTTCCTTTACTGTAGGTGCGGTTTATTTGTGAAAAAAGTTTGATAATATATTTTTTTCACGAATAATCCAGAGCGCTCTATAGTGCGGAAAATACGGTAATGTGAATGAAACAAAACACAACTGCAGGTCTGTTTTTGAGGAGGAAACAACATTATAACATACTTAAAGCTCACAAGATTGTGTAATTTAGGACCTACAATGATAACGTTTTAATGTATTTTATATCTGTGTGATGTTTTTTGTTTTTGTTTTTACAGGATTGAAGGAATTGAGTTCATAGACGAGTAAAAGGACGTCCGCCATCTTCGAAAAAGAACGAAGCTGCTGGTTTGATGGTTGTGTCCAGTTAAAATGGATGAAAACATGTATTGAACTTAGTAATACCTCTAATATTCACTCACCCGCTGGGATCTGGGCTTTAACTGTCTTATTACTGTATTTTTATATTTATATTCAGATTTCATTTTGTTCATACACTGTCACATTCCTCTATCACCTCTTTTCTTTACGTGCTCAAATTGATTTCAAAACTAGTAGCTTTGTATCCACGTTTTAAGATCATAGATATGGCTCTCAAATGTCTCTCACCAAAAATCAGTACAACGAGAACTCAACCAGGTTTATAAGAGGACTAAACCAGGTCTAACGTAGGACTACACCGACTGATAACTCCAAAGCTGGACAAAATAGTAAAAGAAAGAAAAGAAAGAAGGGGTATTATCGACTTTTTGGTGCTTTCTATCATGGTATAACGTCCCACACGATAATTTTACATAAATATACAAAAACATGATACAAAACAATACACTACAACTTCATAAACCTGAGGCGATGAGCGGCAGGTTGATTAAACAAACATGCAATAAAAGCTGACATAGATTAGTCTTTAATATACAGAGACATTAAATAAAAAAAAAAAAACAGATATTCCGCACAACATTAGAGCTCAATAGTGAGATGGTGACATGGACCACGTCTCATTTCTTTTTCCTCGCTTCCTTCCTTGACTCCTCTCCTTGATCCTCCATTTATCAGATGTCATACTCAAGAGTGAAGTGGTGTCCCAAAGAAAACCACGGAATGAAGGAGTAAAGAAAAGAAAAGAATTTAACTTTATCGGTGTCAGTGAGGAGTTTAGATCCTTGTCTCCTCTCCCTGTCTCCTCTGTGGAAGAGAAGTTCAAGTTCAGTTCCTTTATTGTCAATTGTCATATAAAATAACAATGAAATTACGTTAAAGAATCATACAGACAGCATAGTATTTTAAATGTGCATAATAGTGTAGAGCACCTCCCTATGACACCACCACGTAAACATGACACCCACTATGTGAACATTAGAATAAAGAACTAGTAACATCAGCACAGCAGCAAAGGGGCATCACCAGATCACAACAAAACAACCAAAAGAACTGGGACATCAAGGACAGGAGAGACAACGAGTCAGATGTGAATTTAAATATATTTAAATAAATGTCCTGTTGCAGAAATGGGTCCAGGGTCCAGGCTGTTGGCCAGTCTAGATGTTCTGGCGCGTATGGACCTGTATCTTCTTCCTGAGGGCAACAGGTGGAGCAGGTGGTGGGCAGGATGGTGTTGGTCTTGCAGGATGTTGCGCTCTCTCTTCAGACAGCAGGTGGTGTAGATGGTCGAGAAGGAAGCAAGGAAAGAGAAATGAGACACAGCCATTGTGATCTAAATATGTTATGTGTTATAATTAATAGCCGACAGAAGTGTAGTACCCCCTCTTTAATTCTTGACAGTATGAAGGACTATTTGTGAACACAGTGTAAACAGAAATACTCATGTTCTAATTCCACTCGGCCTCTGGTCTCTGTGCAGCTTTAGTCGGACACTGGCTCTGACTCTCCCATTTCTAGATTAAAGCGTGAGCCTTGGTTTGGGCATAACTCATAGATGTGAGTGTGATGGATCACACGGGGCCCGCTGCAGGGGCCCTCCATACAGAAGACCAGAGCAGTGCTAGCTCTGCAGCTTTAGCTTTACGTCAAATAAATCAATAGAGTTTTTCTAAAGGTCTCTGGCTCAGTGAACACAGTAATTCAACATTAGTTATGATTTTAGGGTTATGCACACACACACACGTACAAACACACGCACACACACACCCCCACACATGCACACACACAAACACACACGCACGCACACACAAGCACACACACACACACGCTGCAGCATTCTGGAAAAGAAAGCAGGAGTGTTGCTGTTTGCAGGAGCTGTGCCAGATTTTTATCATCTTAAAAACATCCAGAGGGATGGGCCATACCACAAATTTTGGTATTGTTACGATACCAAAGTACTTTTGAGGCTAATGTTTTCCGATACTGATACTGATACCAGTACTTGATACTGGTTAAATCTTAAGGGTGAAGAGATTTAAATAAAGTGACACAAAACAGTGAGAAATGTTCCTAACATTTCTGTCAGCCTTAAGATTTACAGATGCTAATGAGGATTTATATTTGCATAACAGTATCGATACTCACACTTGCACTGAGTATAATCAGTATATATATATTGATACTTCAATATTGATACTACTACCATGTTTTTTTTTTTGTTTTTTTTTATTTAGATGAATAGTATTTAGTAATCAACCATTATAAAACACCATTTCAAAAGGATTCAAACACAAAAGACTTGATTTATTTTTCAATAATGTGTACAGTGAACTTTTGATAATCATAAAAAACAGATGAACTCACTTTAATAAGAAGGAGAGGAACAGTAGTTTGCAGAGGTGGGGACTTGCAAGACATGACTTGGACTTGAATCAGACTCGAGGCTCTATTTTAGGACTTGAGACTTGACTTGATAATATCGAGACTCGACTTGTAGGTCAGTGACTTGGGACTTGAGCCTGTTTCTACTAAAAACAATATGTTTTTTGAAAATACTTTTCTCTTTACAGTTGATAAATGTGGTGCTTCATTTTACAGGAACAAACTGGAACATGTCTCTCACTTCTGTTACTTTGGATGGAAGTAAAGTACTGTGATGTGGTATCCTCAAATGTACTACAGTAATATACAGTACTCTTATATAAATATTCATATATAAATATACCATGACTTTTTAAATAGAATTTCTAAATCTAACCTATATTTGGTGCTTTGGTTTAAAGACTTGAAATGACTTGAAGCTCAAAACAGACGACTTGGACTCGACTTGGACTTATGGACCAGTGACTCGAGACTCGACTTGGATTTGCCTGTATTTGACTTTGACTCGGACTTGAGGTCAAAGACTTGAGACTTACTTGACGCTTGCAAAACAACGACTTGCTCCCACCTCTGTTGGTTTGATTTGATGTGGAGAGACGAGCCAAACTTGGAAACACAAGAGCTGAAGGAACCTTGTGTAAAGCCATAGAGCTGAGAGAGACTGTGGGACGTGGACCTGCTCAGATGGACCTGAAATAAGCAAACATAGAATATAATATCCCCACACACATAGAGAACAGAATGTCACACAATTAGAACATCAAATTCATGACTTTTCACATATTGCACATAAAATCATGTCCTTTTACAACAACACAAACTGAAACAATGTTTGACACTCATTTTGTTTCACTGCATTTCAGCTTTCCTGATGGACGCTCTGTCTCCTGTTTGTCTCCACAAATATGTCACTGCTTTGCTAGAATTTTCCATCAGATCTGTGTGGAGGGGAGCCCACTCACAGCAACAACACCGATTTTTCGAGATCATTTGCACACGATATAAACACCCAGGCTTAAATCAACTTTCCGGGCGAAGCAATAACATCTCCATGGAGACAAACAGGCGTCAGACACTCCACTATGTTCCACAGGGCATCTTTAAATAGCATAGGCTCGTTGATTCCCTTTAAATGTGTTGGTAGGTTTGTGGATAGGCGTCAGTGAGTCAATGTGTGTTAATAGTGATCCAGTGGTGCGCTCCGTAGAGAGTGTGTAGTGTTGTGTGTTCTTTGTGTACCTCAGCGTCCTCTCCTGCTCTGCACTTTGAATGAAAACAGTCAAGACGTACAGAAGGATACAAACGTTGCCTCTTTAGTTGCTGCATATTTTCTTATAGCAATAATGAACCCAGTGTGAGCCACAAATCCAGAGTTTGTGTCGGGACTGAGCTCAGAACTTCTACAGGTGATAGTGAAAGGCCGAACCACACAAGACTAAAGGAAATGTGGAATATTGCACAGAAAATGTAAATCAAACCCTGTTGTAAAAAGACAAGTCTGAGTTTGTGCTGCGGGTCAAAGGTTGGGTTCATCATTTTCATGTTCTCATCTAAGATGGACGACACTGTTCAGCATAAAGGCTACACCCAAAACTAAACCTGGACTACACCAAGGCCACACCCAAAACTAAACCTGGATTAGACCAGGACTACACCCAAAACTAAAACTGGACTAGACCAGGTCCACACTCAAAACTAGACCAGGATTAGACCAGGACTACACCTAAATCTAAAACTGGACTAGACCAGGACTACACCGTAAACTAAACCTGGACTAGACCAGGATTAGACCAGGACTACACCTAAATCTAAAACTGGATTAGACCAGGACTACACCGTAAACTAAACCTGGACTAGACCAGGACTACACCGTAAACTAAACCTGGACTAGACCAGGTCTACACCCAAAACTAAACCTGGACTAGACCAGGTCCACACTCAAAACTAGACCAGGATTAGACCAGGACTACACCCAAAACTAAACCTGGACTAGACCAGGTCTACAGCCAAAACTAAATCTGGACTAGACCAGGTCTCACACTCAAAACTAGACCAGGATTAGACCAGGTCAGGATTAGACCAGGTCTACACCCAAAACTAAACCTGGACTAAAGCAGGACTAAACCAGGAACTAAACCTGGACTTAAACCAGAGAGATGAGTTCTACGTATTTTGACCATATTTATCTTGTGTTTCAGGTTTTGTTTCATGTGGATAGGAACAGTATTTACAGAGATATGAATCATAATCCAGGTCCAAACCTTATGCATTCTGAGCAGCCTGACTATTCACCTCAACAAGCACTTACACCTGTCAGAGACCAACAACTAGCATGCTAACACACACTCCCTGATTCTCTGACAATATTTACTTGCTTAAATCCACGGGCCCTCAGCTAAACCGCAGACACCTTATACTACGATGTGACATGAACCCAACCTATGTCCAGCAGAGGGCGCTCTAATCCTGACGTCCCTTTTCCAGATGATCCTCTTGACTTGAGCCCAACACAAACACAGCTCAATATTAAGAAGAATGTGACCGTTATAAAAACATAGATTGTGTTTTCTGTGCCAAATCCCTTCTGTCATATGTGTAAATGTGCACAGGGCCGTTTATTTCACTGAAGGATTCTCATGAGTTACAGGTGCACTTTCTGTAGATAAGATTTTGTCATATATTTTCTTTGCTAAATATATAAATATATATAACTCTAACAATAATTTATTTTCAACACTGTGTTCTTTGTGTGTGAGTAATAGAAGATTATGAATGATACAAGAGACGTGAAGATGGACACGAGTATGTTTAAGTGAAGGAGAGAGCAGAAAGGAGTTCAAATGAATTCAGAAATTACAAAAAAAAATCCACACATAAAAATCCTGTTTTTGTTTTTAGATTTAAAAGAGGTGGAAGTATTACTGTAACTGTATACATTTACTGAAATTAATTTACATGGACAATAACTTGGAACAGTTTTTTTTTTTTTTTAAATATTGTGTACTTTTGCCACACTCTGATGAACTATAATTTCGGATTGTCTAAAAAAATGTATGGGTGAAGAAATAGAAGTTGAGTTGTGCATCCGTCTCTAGAGGACATTTTTGGGTTTATAAAGGTTTTAGGGTCATTCCATGCAAAATTTCTGAATGCCATTGATCAACCATCTCAGATTGAACTAATTTGACTGAAAACTTTCTAGGAGGTTCACACAAATTCTCCCATTTTAGCTCTTAACTCTTTATAGTTTTGTCATTAAAAAATATTTTGTCAACTCTGTCCTGACCTGTTTTGAGCAGAGTTTTCCGAGGAGGCCACCAAACGTATTTTTTCCATCTTGAACACTTAATATCATGTAGAGCATTCATCAAAGAGGGTCAGTCTTAAAATACAACGTCCACAGTGGCGTGTGTGGGAAGGTGAATGTTCAATATCAAACCTCTGTCTTTGAAATTGCATTTTCCACAGTCCCTCAGATTTGAAGAGTAAAATTTTCAGGCAAATTGAAGCTCACAGAAATCTGTAATAAACCAAAAGCACATGTGTAAAAGTCCAGATTCTACAAGAACATTTGACAAATTTTAACAGTTGAAAATTTGAAGGACTGACCTAAAAAGTTTTTTAGATACAACAATCTGAAAGTGGCTCCTTGGAAAACTGCTCAAAAAAGGTCAGGACAGAGTTGACAAAATATATTTTAATGACAAAACTATAAGGAGTTGGGAGCTAAAATTTGGGGCTTTTCCTGTTGAAAAGTGTGTGAACCTCCTAGAATGTTTTCAGTCAAATCTGAGATGGTCGAGTGGGGGCATTCACAGATTTGGAGTGGAATGACCCATTAGTTTCAGAGCATAAAAAAAATCTAAAAATTATGTCAAAAACTAAACAAATCTACATGGTAAAAATAATCCTTTTAGCTTTAGCTCTTTCGTACAGGGACTCTGGAGGTGACGTGGGTGAAGTGTTTTACCCAAAAACACAACGCTCTGCTCCAAGTGGAATCATTTTTATGTAACATTTTAAATTAATATTAGCTTAAGCTTGAGACAAAAAGTGACACTTTCTAAACACTTAAGTGTCTGATTCATCATCGTTTCATTTCTCAAAGTTGTTAGAGAAATGTCAGTTCTGAGCTGGAGGTGAGAGTCCTCGCCACAGCACAAAAGTGGCACAGTGTCAGCAGAGTTACACCGATACTGATACTGATACTGGTATTGAATATCAGATCCAGGAAATTTACTGGATCTGTTTTTGGTTCAGTTGGTTCAGCAGATCTTTAACTGAATGTAATGAGATTTTTTAGTGCATAGGTCCGGAATGTGAACTTTCATCCACATAAAGCTGTAGTTTAATTTAATTGTTCCCTGCAGGATAAATAACAGGTCCTGGACACAATTGGATCTGTTCTGTAACAAGTGAAGTGTGTTTTGAGGGGAAAATGTTAAATTCAATCCCTACACTGATATCTGTTAATATTGGAAATCCTTGGATACTTAGACAAAGAAAAAGCTACATCTAGTTGTCAATATTGATCCACATGTGCACAGTCTTACAATAGATTTTGTTGATTTTGTTTTAACCAAAATCTGTAAATCCCTAAACATCTGCATTTGAACATTAAAACTGTCAATTGCACCATAAATTCTGAGCTGTCCTCTACCTCAGCGTTCAACTTGTGCCTCGTCTTCATCCTGTCCTGATCTCAAGTAACCTCAGTGTATGCAGTACAGTAGTACTTCCACCTCTGCACTTGTATGTAACATGTATACACACGTGTCATATATTTGTCCTTTGAATGTGAAAGGTCAGACTGCAGGATGAGATGGAGGAACACACAGTGGCATGAAGACTTTGTAAATAAATTAACCAGCTGAATGTACCAATCACATAGGCTTCCATTCTGAAAACTAGAGCAAAGTGTCAAGTCAAAGTGATGATTGTTCTGAAGTAGAGGTTTTGGTGGTGAATGTAACCCACATGTTCATGACATTGTGTTTATGTGAATGTCCTGTGTGACCATGACCTCACCTCACACACCACACACACCCGCTGAGCTTTTAACCAACTCAACAGACGAGATTCAGATGAAATCATCTTTGTCCATGATGATTGTGACCTGCACATTGCTGTTGAAAAAATACACAAGTAAATACATCTTGTGGTCAGATTATTAGGTACACTTGTCTGATTGAACTGTGTTATTGATACTTTGCTGCTGATGTCATCAGCATTTCTTGGGATGTGATGCTAACTCTGTCTGAAGCTCTGTAAAGCTCTGTTCACACAGGTTTAGTTTGACCTGTGGACCTTTGATGATTTGTAATAATTGTGGAGGAGCCTGAGATCTTAATCTCATGTGAATGCTCCATGTCTGTCATTTGTAAAGTCAAAATGACCGACTATATTTCACCAAACGCACACGTCCGGTGATAAAACTCATCCTGTGTGAATTTTTTCTCAGTTTTTTATTTGTTTGAGCAAAGTATATTCCAAACATAAGCACATGTACATGTTCATGTCTGTGCTGCTCAAAAGGACCAGGATGAAGTTTTAAAAAATTGTATCGTGTCCGACCCCAACTGTTTTACCTTAACATGTGGTCGACACACACACACACACACATATGTAGATACACATATATATATAAGGCACTACTCTGTTTGAAAATGTAACCAACAGTTCTTCAGTGAGTCCCCCTCACCTTTTGGTGTAAAATCAAACACTAAACAGAACCATGAATCTCCGACACATCACAGCCTCCTGAACATATGCTCTTTAAATCTTTTTTTTTTTCTTGAGTTTACAGACAATCTTAAAACTTTTGACAGTGTTTTCTTGCGTGCGCATTTTGTCTCCATGGTAACCGATGAGCATTCCACCACAGAGATACATGTAGAACACCCCCAGTGTGATGTCACTGTAAAGTATCAAGAGATTTATGATTAGAAAGGTCCTAGTACAAACTTAAAATCATGTACTTGCATTCAATCATTACAATTTTGAGGAAAGAGCACCAGAATTTAAGCATTTCGGGAAAAAAAATGTCTGTAAATGTTGTGGGTTTTTATTTTTTTTTTATATATACATTTAAAACATCAAATATGGTCTTAGTAGAAGTGTGACATAACTCTGAAAATTTTTATGACATATTATAGTCAAAGAAATAACATCTCCATGGAAACAAGCAGAAGAGTCAGGTCTGTGGCGATGCAAGCCCACTCACTGTAAGCTTATGGTTTCAGACTTAGTGGAATGCGTGTACCTAACAATGTGGCCACTCGGTGTATATGACTTTATAGCCCTGTTCTAGAAAAATCTATCGAGAAAACATCTTTTAAAAAAGAAAAAAAAAAGAGCTTTTTGGAGTTTCCTGGTTTGTTTTTGTGTACAAAGTGTAAAACGTGAGGCCGTGTGTGTCTGTGTTAGTTCAA